>NC_066380.1:772500-872500 GCF_013377495.2 Cygnus atratus | reverse complement strand
GCTGCCGGCAGGCTCACGCTCTCTGGACGGGATGCCTTGGACACAGGGGTATCACTTAACACTGAGATGAGCACCGTATGCCAGCCCCGTCACCTGCTCTGGAGATACACATTAGGGTTGCGTGCAAGACACCTCCGTGGCTTCGTCATTGTTTTTATCTGCTGGATTTCTTCCTCTTGTGCTTTGGGACCTCTCACTGCCATTGACTCCGTTAGCCTCCGTTGCAGACATCGTCTTTTGCATTTCAACCTTGGGGAACATCCGCTGTCCTTTGTCAATTTACACAAGGAGGGTTGGGGGTTTTGCATATTAATTTAAGTCTGGATGGATAGTGTCATTTTGGACAAAGCCCTGTAATCCTTGGCCTGTACTCAGGAGAAAATGATGCTGAAATCACAGCAATTGTACCAAATTACTGCACTG
Organism: Cygnus atratus; assembly: GCF_013377495.2. Classification (NCBI taxonomy): domain Eukaryota; kingdom Metazoa; phylum Chordata; class Aves; order Anseriformes; family Anatidae; genus Cygnus; species Cygnus atratus. The sequence continues at coordinate 872,077 of NC_066380.1, read as the reverse complement.
CAGATTTTGGCCCGCCATCTCGCAGCATCGGGGGAGATGAGCGGGACTGGTGCTGTGATACTGGAAGGGTGCATAAATTTCATAGCAGAAATGCAGCTGGAGAAAACCAGCTGGAGTAGAGCACAGGAAGCACAGGCTGAGAAAGAGTCCAGAAGCAAAAAAAGAAATAACAGTAGAAATCATCCGCAAGAAGGGACTGCGAGCTAGAGTGGATTAAAACCACAACGTTGTTAAACATATGACCAGACCAGAAAAGCAGTAAGATAAACAGGAGGCATACCTCACTGACACGGTGCAGAAATACCAGCCCACACTAGCCGGAATGCCTTGGATTTTTGCCTTGGCTGTGCAAGAGCAACGCAGCAAGCCTCAGGGAAATGCGGTGCGCAAGGGCCGGGGCGGTGCTGGTGCAGCCCTGCCTGATGGGAGCCGGGGCCAGGGGCTCCCGACCCGGGCTGGCCACCACGGCGCCGCGGCGCTGGGCATCGCCCTCCCTCCGCAGGCATGCACGGAGCAGCACGGCTGGCCGTGGCCGTGGCCGGGCTGTCCCGGTGCATGCACCCAGGGGCGCACTGTGGCGATGCACTCTATTTTCAAACCCCGTGAACCTCTAAACGGGCAACTGAAATAAGTTAAAGCGACGATGAGACATTTTTATTATTCCCATGAAATTATATGGAATTATAGTTTTAAATGAAGGTGACGGGTTTAAAATGTGTATTTTAGAGCAAAGTTAATGCTGTGCTCTCTTGAGTCAGGGAGGCTGGCCAGCCAGGGGTCACTGCACATTGTGCAGAGCATTTCGGACATCATGGAGCAGTCTGTATGGGAGCGGCCGCTGGTCCTGCACAGAAACCAGCACCGCTGTGCTCAGCTGTGCGTGTGGCTGCTGCGGGTGCTGCTGCCACATCTGGCGCTGCCTGCTCGGGGCCTGCACCGCTGCGAGCAGCAAAGATGGGCACAGGTGCCCTGCGAGCGTGCTGGGGGCAGCGGCAGACCCCCGGGACCTGCAGCAGCCAGCATGCCAGTGCCTGCTCTTACACAGATGTAAAGAGGTTAATTGGGCTGGGATGTACATGGCTGCATTACATCTTTAATGGAAATGTTGATTCAAGAAGCCACGGCTCTAGTGATTTCTATACGACTGTAATTATTTTTAAACTTTGTTTTCGGCATTGTTGATAACAGCTTGGCACCGTGCCCGTATACCCTGATTAAACTTACAAATTGTCAGCCTTGATCTATAGGATGCAGAAGAGATTGCTGACTGAGCATCGCTTTGGAAATTCTGGATTTAAAACAGAAATTAGATTTAAAATATTGTTCCCAACAATGAGTGCAAGAGCACCAGCAATTTTAACCAGACTGAATACCCCAGCATCATGATCGCAACGAAATTCCTGCACGGAGAGGGGCAGCTCAGTCCCGTGGTGTGTGTGCCCAGTGCCTGGGCCAGTCCTGCGCCTGCTGCTGCCTCCTTGCCGTTGCTCCCCATGGCAGTCCTTTCTGAGCCATCGCCTTGATTCTGTCTCAGCCCGTTCCCCTTCCCTACATGAGATTTCAGCACAGGGCACCTGTGTGGAGCCAGAGACTCCTGGCACACATAGGGACGGTTGCATCCACGTGCCTGGTACCAGTGGGAGCTTTGCCTGGAGTCTGCTGTAGCTCCGGGGCAAGCGGCAGCTTTTTGTCCCAGCACTTAAGGCCAATGCCTGGACCTTGTAGGAAGAATCCAATGGTGCAAGTCTCAGAATAATGTAGTGCTTGGATCCATTTGGAAGGAAATGAGAAGCAAATCAATTATTTCCAAATAAATAATGCACTTACTTTTACCACGTGGTCTTGCATCAAAGTGATATAATGTATAGGGATAATGCCAGCCTTGTGCAGATTTAGATGTGTCTTGGAAAACAACCGGAAGGCACGTGCATCTGTACTCATGTGAATATTCTTTTAATACTTACAATGAAGTGTTTAAAAATTCTGCAGGGTCCTTTAAAAGCTGGAGGAAGACATTCTTGCTCTTTATGGGAACCGATGGGGTTCTGTGGGATGGCTGGGAGCCCACAGAGTTTGTCTGCCCGAGTTTCACGGCCTTTCCTGGGAGGACAGGGCTGCCTGGGTGCTGCAGGGCACGGCAGGGTGGAGGATGGCCAGGGCAGGTCCAACCCTGCAGGGCCACAGGGCCATGGCACCTCATGTGAGCGGGCAGAGCCTGGCAGATGCAAGAAATACTGACTGTATTTTCTCTTGTTCTCTCTTTTCTGCCCAAGGTTTGAGCATCCGAGGAGCCCAGGAGGAAGACCCTCCCGATCCCCAGCTAATGAGACTAGACAATATGCTTCTGGCAGAAGGAGTCTCAGGTCCGGAGAAAGGTGGGGGATCGGCAGCAGCAGCTGCAGCCGCAGCAGCCTCTGGAGGGTCTTCAGATAACTCTATTGAACACTCAGATTACAGAGCCAAATTGACCCAGATCAGACAAATCTATCACACAGAGCTGGAGAAATATGAACAGGTCAGACATCAGCCTCTCAGTTGTACGTGTACCTGCTGCTGCTCTCGCACTTCTTACCGCCAGTACCTGCCGCCCAGGGCCCCGTCAGCACGCCCCGCGCCCCTGCCACCCTGCACTCCCTGCAGGGGCTGGGCACCCACCCGCGCCCTGGGGCCACACGCTGGTGTTCACTGGGCGCAGGGCACAAGTCTTGCATGCCTGAGTGTTTTCTGTTGTCTGTAACCGCATAAAAGCAACACAAACACCTGAGCTGGTGCTCCTGCTTTTGGAGCCAGCCCTGGGTGGGACAGAACTGGAGAGCTCCTGGTACTCAGTGCCACTCGGGAGCCCGCTCAGGACACGCCGTGAGCGCACGTGGGCTGGGGCCACATGGGTGCCTGTGGTGAGCGGGCACGAGGAGGCAGAGGCGTGGGGCTGCGCTGGGGGGGCTGCACCCGGGCTGGGCTTTGGGAGCTGCCCCAGTGGGAAGGGGACAGGGAGGTCCTGGTGAAACCCTCCTGGGCTGGCGCCAGCCCTCAGTGCCCCTGCCCGCATCAGGAGTGCGCTGCAGAGCACCGTGGTAAGAAGCTTGACGCTGGGTCTCAGCGACCCGTCACGTGCGCTGCCCGGGGGGCTCAGGGAGACGCGAGGCGTGCTGCCTGCCACGGCTCGGCCCAGCGGTGCTGCTGCTGTGGGCACAGCCAGTCACCCGCAGGGGCGGGGAGACCCTCTGCTCGCCTCCTCTCCGGTTTCTCAGTGAACATCAACATCAGAGCACAGGGGGAGGGAAGAATGGTGTGAGACCTCCAGCCCTTGCAAGCCTCAAGCAGCGTCTTTGTTTTCCTCTTCTAGAGGTGTCCTAATAAAGCTCGCAAACCCTGAGCCTAATCAGCTCAGCAAAACCTCATCAGCTGGTGGTTTCCCAAGCTGAGCGCAGGGAAGTCCTGCACTTGCCCCCAGCCCATCATGGCAAAGCATCGGTCTGAACAGACCAAAACCACAAAAGAGATGTGGAGGCAGTGATGAAACCGCTTGAAGCCGCGAGGGCGGAGAACCGTGCACCGCGCTGCCCGCACTCCCTCCCCGCTGTGCCGCGGCACGCTTGCCCTCGGCTTTGCCGTGCAGGGCTGGGCTGCCTTGCCAGTGGGGCCTTTCTTTTCAGTTTCCTTTTTTTTTCTGGTGAAGACCCTCTGAAAGGTCCCTGTCTGCTTGGCTCTGTGTTTTTATGCTATTGGAAACAAAGGCCTGGTCTCTGAGAGGCAGTGGTGCTGCAGCTGCCCGTGCTGTGGCGGGGGCGGCGCGGGGCGGTGTCCTCATGGCCTCCTGCTGCGGGCACCAGCGGGACGTGGCTCGGGCAGCGCGCTCCCTGCGCCGGCGGCTCTGCCTGCTCTGTAGCTGCCTCCTTCTCCCTGCTGTTCAAGGGGTGCAGGGCCTTTGTGCAAATGTTTTCTCCTTCGAGTGACCTCCACTCCTCCCGCAAGGACACCAAACGTCCTGTGAGGACCCTTGAGCTCTCCTGGCGCAGTGGTGCCCCAGTGTGCCGCCTGTAGTGCCTACCCGGGGATGGCCACCAGATTAATGAGCACTGTCCAGCAGGAGCATGTCTTTTCAAAGCACAGGGACACAAGCTGGAGAGAGAACTGGGGCCAAAGCAAATGCAGGTCGATGCTTACAGCCGTTTGCTGGCAAGTGTCCTTTGACTCTAACAAGTTTAATGATGCGGGGGAACCACTAGCATTTTTAGCCCTGTAGCTCCATTTACAAAGGTTTCAGCTGAAATGTCACAGCCATCCGTCCACACCACAGGAAACTTTGGAGGATGCTCAGATGCTGCAAGGAGAAAGAGAGAGAGGTGGAGTTGTTCTGAAACATGTACGCTTCCCCCTGTTGATCCTGACACCCAGCAATGTCTGCTCTACAGAAATATGATAATTTCCCCAGCCTTGCAGCAAACTGTCTCCTACCAGTTTGTCTCAAAACAGCGCCTGTCTCAGCAGCTGAGAGGCAGCCGGGACTCTGCATCCCTGCCTCCAGCAGCTGCGAGTTCCCGAAGCAGGGCTGCCCTCCCGCAGGCGGGCAGGGGCCGGGGTCGGGGCGCACAGCGCAGCCCCGCTGCCAAGAGGGGCAGCTCCTGCCCTCGCCTCGCTCGCCCGCGCGCCTCCCGCCCCGCTGCAGCCGGCAGCAGACGCTGAAGCGTCTTTCTGAAGACGCTTTCCAGACGGAGTTTGATCCTGACATTTGTTGCCAGTTAGGGGAATGCACTCGGAGAAAAAAAAAAGAAAGGAAAATGGAAAGTGTGTCACGCCATCACACAACTCTCCCCTCGCCGTGTGCCAGGAGAAATGGTCGTACACAGGCAGCTCTTTCCATAATTTACAGCTACTATAATAGAGATGACATATTGAAAGCTATCTTCTATAATTACACTGAAATACATTTTTTGCTGTAGGCAAAAGTACTGTAAGGGTCCCAGGCCTCCCGGAGCAGCTGGGAACCTGCTTTCTGAGTTCATAGATGTCTTCTGGATTCACCCCAAACTGGGGTGAAGTGTGGCTCTTCGGAAGACACCACCAACCCTCAGAGCACTGTGGCACTGTGCGGCTGGAGATTGTTTTGGGCCATTTCCTCTCTGTTCCTTGCATTTGTCTGAGGAGTCTTGATTAAGCATTAAGGCGAGCAGAAGCATCCTCCGCTCCTACAAGGTTTCTGAGCAGGTTAACAAGGCCATCACTTATAACCTGACATTATTAATAATGTCTCAGGCACCAAGCAGAGGCCTGAAAAATAGTACTGAAAAAGGGATCAAGTAGCTCGGACGCTATAAATAAACAAGAGAAAACAAGACAAAGCATTGGTGTCTTCTGAGCTTACTTCCACTCTGCTGGGCTGCAGTAACTCCACAGATGGGAGATACCGGGGAAAATAAATTAAAAGCAGGCTTTTTAAATAGATGTAGCCAAACTAAATATTATCAAGCATTTCAAGGAAACTCAGGGAAAGATTTTTGCTTCCTGAAATTAAGAAACTCACTTTAGCTTTGAAACATACAATTTTTGGTATCATATTTGTGGTGAAATATTTTTCACAGAACAGAAGTACCCGAAATTATTTTTAAGTAACAGTTACCATTTTAATAGTACTTTAGGAATGAACTCCCCAGGTCTGCGCAGGTCTCACTGCGTGGTGAGAGGCCGGCGGCCAGCAGGGATGGGCACTCTGCTGCAATTTGGGGAGACTGGAATGTCAAAACAGAAAGGAGGAAAACTATGCAAATGACAAACGAGGATTAGACAGGTCAAATTCCTTACCCTGAAGCTCAGACTGTGGTGGGCAGTCCCAGGTGGGCAGCTGCCGGGAGGAGCCCGTCGCACCCGCAGTGCCTGCAGTGCCCGGTGCCAGCCGCCTGCAGTGGCACGCGTGGGGCACCCTGCTCCGCGCCTCGGCCGAACGCTGCCTCCACACGGTGTGGCGGGGATGTAAATTACCCTGTAATTTACTTTCAGTAGTGTAAAGAAAAAAAAAATCACTTTGCCTGAAGTGTATGCATCTTTCTTAAGGGTGTACCCAGATTTTAATTATCTAAATGTAAATACTTAACGAATTTTACTTAGAGTAATGAGCTAAAGTGCACACTACATAAATGAGATGTTCTAATTAATCATGTATGAACTACTGGTTTAAAGAAAAGCTATGTGAATTCTGTGAATGTTGGGCTATTGCCAAATTGCTAATCAGCATTTGCATTCATAGATGGCTTCACTTAATAAGTTGTGAGACGTTCAGCAAATGTTATAGGAAATTATGAGTTTTTAGATGCATAAACTTTTCACTTTTAACTCTTTCCCTCACATAATCTGTTGAAATACAGGAAAATCACTGAAAACGTAGTTGTAAGACAAATCGTAGTGATATTTTCAACCCTGGCTTTAGAAGAAAGAGGGGAGCTGGAATCAAACAGAAACTTAACATATGTGGTCTGAACGAGATACTGGTACTGCTTCCCCAGCGTGATTTAGAGACTGCCGAGCATCGTGCTCGCAGCCCGTTCCGTCAGATGCACGAGAGCGAAATCCTTTGGCCTTATTTGGAAGCGATTCCAGCTCCGCAGTGCGTGAGGAGGGCTGGCTCCTCGTGCAACCAACGTGCGTGCCTGCCGAGACCCGCAGCCCCTGCCCACCCCTGCCTGGTGAGCGCTTGCGGGACGGGTGCTGCGTGCCCGTGAGCCCGCTGCACCGGCCCCCTCCTGCCGCTGGGACAGGCAGGTCCCTGCCCCAGCCGCGCTCCAGCACCGTGCCGGGGAGGGAGCCCTGCGGCTGCGCCGCCGCTCTCCTGAGCGGACAGCAGGCCCGGGTTTTGTTTTTGAAAGAGATAAAGGAGACATAAATCAGCATAGCTTGTGGCAGCTTGCAGCCTGCGTGGGGGTAAGCCGGGATGCCAGCGTGACAGCCACTTGGTCATGCAGAGGCTCGGAGCAGGCAAAGCCTGCTGATGATGCAGCCTGCAGAAGTTTATATCATTGTGTCCTTTTGCCTGCATATTTTGGGCCCGGTAATTGATGGCTCCTAATGCTGCCCTCCCCACCGCCCCGGCAGCACTGCAAGGCCAGGCTGCCGCACGGCCTGGCTGTGACGCCACCTGCAGAAGGGGACTGCACAAGGCACCTCGGACAGGTTTCATTTCCCAAATCTGCTGCAGGGAGTTACACTCTTACGTGCTGCTTTTCTGGGGTTCAGCCCACCTCTTGCAAGTGCTGATTGCCAGCAGTTTGTGCTCATTCACCTGCTGAGCACACGCTGGTCCCCGCTCATATCCTTCTCCTGCCCGAATTCACGTACAGGCACCCATCAGGACCCCAGCTCCCTGCTGTGGGTTGGCTGGGGATGCCGGACACCCTTTGCTTCCATGGCTGGGAAGGGGTAAGGGTGAGGAGGAGCTGTGCCAGACACAAAGCAATTTCTAAGCTTCTCCTTCCTTTGCAGGCATGTAATGAATTTACCACACATGTGATGAACCTTCTCAGAGAACAGAGTCGGACACGTCCCATTTCTCCCAAGGAGATTGAAAGGATGGTGGGCATCATTCATCGAAAATTCAGCTCCATCCAGATGCAGCTCAAACAAAGTACTTGTGAAGCGGTCATGATTTTAAGGTCAAGGTTCCTTGATGCCAGGTAAGGCAGAGACGAGTACCCCATGCCCTTGCTGGGACACAGCAGCCCAGTGGAAGCCTGGCCCTCCTGGGAGCTGTGCCTGCACGCAGGACAGGCTGCTGTTCAGAGAGCTTTCATAAACATCAGCATTTTTGAACACATTTTAGTGCAAAGATTAGGTTTGTTTACCATGTGCTTGTTTGTTTACCCTGCTCATGTAGGAGTTGCATAGGGTTTGTGCAGAGAGCTGTTTTGTCACCCCAGCAGTTATTTAAATGGCTGCAGATACCAACGTCTCACAGCATAAGGCCATAACTGGCCCCATAACGAAGAGCCCAGTTATCTGGAAGGGACGTGCCACAGGCTGAGGCTGACTGGGTTAGCAGCTGCCTGTGCCTGAGGTAAGAAAGGCGACAATGCTTTCCAAAAGCCAGATTTGCTGGCCCTTCTCCCAACAAGCTGTCGCTCGGCTAGGGTAAGGGAGGAGGCAGCACCTCCTGAACCAGCAACAGCCACCACATGCGTCCCTTGCAAAACTGCTGGAGCTCAGCACTGCTGTCCGCAGCAGCTGGAGCACACTGCTCTTTCTGGGCTGTGAGGAGATGGGCAATCATGGATTAAGAAGAGATTTGCAAACACAGCCAAATTTGCTGAGTAGCCCCGACCAGGTGGGATGTCAGCCCCCAGCACCATCCCTTTCCCAGGGCACTGGCAGCTGGCCGGGCCCGGCAGCACAGGGAGAGCCCAAGCAGAGGGCGAAGGAGCCTCAGGCGCCACGCAGAGCCTGCCTGTAGCAGCTAGCTCCTGCTTCACACCTGAAAGCTGTGAGGAGCTAAACAAGAGCAAAATAATTTTATTAACAAGGAGGTCACTGGCAGGTGTGGCAAATTAGGGTAATTACAAACAGTTGGAGGAAATGTCTATGGAGAGCTCCAGTAACTGCAAAAGGTAAAGCTTGCAGATGCACATTTTAAAGTGATTTCTTTAAAAAGGAGGAAGGTAAATAAGGCAAAATGAGCGGAAGCACAGTAATGAGATAAACGGAGCTCTAGGGAGAGTCTGCCTGCTCTAGGATACAGCGTCGTTAGCAGCATTGTGATACCCCTGGAAGAGAGCGCTGGGGATTGCCGCTCGGCTGCCTGCTGGCCTGAGGCGCCGGCAGTTTGATTGCAACCAGCCTGGAGGGGAAGGGAGCTCTGAAGGAAATGTTTAACTGGTGCCTTCGTGAGGATGCTCTCAGGGAGGCGAGCAGCCGATGTCAGCTGGGAGGAAGCCAGCTGTGGCTGTGCAGGTGCTGCCGCTGTGGCCCGTGTGGAGGGGAGGTGGCACGAGGCGTGCCTGCGGCGCTGCAGCATCCTTGGGGCAGGCAGGCTGCGCCTCGCAGTGCCTCAGCGGCTCTCGGTGCCGTGTCCTGCGCGTGGCCCTCGGCAGGAGCAAGCATGGCTGGACCTGGCCTTGCCGAGGCCTGGCAGCTGCTGCCACGGGAAGCCAATTAGCTCGATGAGTGCTAGATAAGGACGTGGCATGAAGGGGGTCCCCCTGTGCTCACCCCAACAGCCCTTCGCAGGAGCCCTGGCTGACCTGCCAGTAAAGGGGAAGAGCTTGGTCACACTGTTATCAGCAAAGGGAGGTTTAGCAGTGCAGAGGGCGATGTGCCCTGGGAGGCTGAGGCTGGGTCCACGTGGGCGCTGGTGGCTCCATGCCCTTCCTCAGCTCATCTCTTCCCTGACTCTTGCTGCTGCTGGTTCCAGCCTGCTGCAGGCGGGTGGCATTGCGCACCGTCGGGGTGAAGGCCTCTGTGGAAGCTGGGTGAGGTTGGAGGCAGCGCCTGGACCCTGCCACGGCCGGACCCCACAGACGGGTGCTGCAGCCCTTGGCATGGAGCCCGCAGGGCCAGGCAGGTGCCAAGGTGGCCGCATGCTGCGGGTGGGCAATGGGGGCTGCTCCCACCCCGTGGCCCAGCTGGAACTCTGCACGTCTGGAACAGCTGTGGTTTTCTTGTCTCTTTTCAGGCGGAAAAGGCGCAACTTCAGTAAACAAGCCACAGAAATCTTGAATGAGTATTTTTACTCCCACCTCAGTAACCCTTACCCCAGTGAAGAAGCCAAAGAAGAGCTGGCAAAGAAATGCAGCATCACAGTATCGCAGGTAGGCAGCAGGTGGGAGTGCAGCCTCCTTCCTCCACCTCTACCTTGGCAAAGCTGCCCTCTGCCTGGCTCAGCATGGGCTTCGACAGGGAGCTGTGATATACAGAAGGTCCCTGCCCCATGCTCCTTCCTAGTCCCTTTGACTTTACGTTATTGACCAGGAGTGGATGTGAATTTCAGCAGGGAAAGGGGGCATGGCTGAGCTCTGCAGGGAATGCAGCGTGACTGTGGGCAGCTGGGGTTGTTCTGGGGTAAGCGAGTGTGTGTGCAATGAGGAAAGTAGGAATAAGAAGGAGGTAACGTTAGCATCCTATTCTACGTCAGACTTCTCCGTACAGTCAGAGCTACTCCTAGCTGAGCCTTATCATCTGTTACAGATTCGTTACAACTTAACATTATTTTGGGGAAAGCCAGTTTATTGACAAACATATAATCTATCTCTATAGATCAGAATTTCTTTGATTAGTTGAAGTCATTTCTCCAAGCCAGGCAGGAATGCAGCCTCTCAATATTACTGAAGTGATGTGAGCGGTTTCTTTGTAGCAAAAATGGATGATGAAGATTGACTTCATTTTATCATATATAACAGATGTTACTGTAAAGTTAATACAAGAAAAATAGTATCCCCTTAATGAGAAGGGCATGCTTTCATTGTCTGAGGCTGTTTGTGTGTAGGCCAAAATACATGTACAGCTCCAGAGTGGTTCCTCACAGTGGTGTTCAGGCTGATGACACTGCTACATCAAGTGTTCTTTCACTGTTTCCTTCACCAGCTTAAAAAACAAAATAATATTATTCATTTCTTGTGGTCCCTATGTTTGATAGGAAGCCAAAATAATCCCACACCAGATCTGGCTCGTACATTTGCACTGTGAGGGAAAGTTTGCATTTGGGTAGCAGAGAAGTTCACCAGCAGTGTCCGTGGTCTCCAGCTGTCCTGTTGTGGGGCTGGCATGCCATCTCCTCCCAGCTCTGCGAGCTCTGCTTATCAATATTTCAGGTCCTTTAGAGGAACAATGCCTGCGGCGAGTGTGTTAACTATTAATGATTGCAGGCTTCAGTATTGGCATTATTAGCAATGCAACCTTTAGCTTTATAATTAAGACCTGAGTTGAGATTTACTTTATAGGTCTCCATTGAATCCATGAAAAATTCAGGCACTTCTATTGAAGACTTCCAAATGAAATCTCCTGTGAGACAGGCCACCCAGATCCCCCAAATCTGATCTGATCTTAATTAACTTTGGAAGTGCCATCAGAAGTACAAATCCAGGCACAAAGCCATCCTATGCCGTGAAAGAAGCTGGTGGAGTCGTGTGTGTACCTTGCTTGCTCCGCAGCTTGCAGCATGTCCCGTGCTCCTGATGGGTGGGAAGCACGTGTGCCAGGTGCAGGTAAGAGGAGGAGGCTGGGGCAGTTTTTCACAGTCCACTTACCACTGACTGTGGTGACAAGCAGGACTTCTGGTTTTCTTGGATAATGCTCACAGTGAGAAGGAAGTAAATGTTGCTCCAGTGAGCCTGCTGCGCGGGCAGGGCACAGTATCTGAGCTGCCCTCCTTGGTGCGGCACAGCGGGGTCTCCTCTGGGACATCAGTGCCAAACTCTCTCTCACATTGCTCCTTTGTCACTGCCAGATCCTGCGAGTGACTGCAGCCCCAGCAGATACAGGGGCAGCTGCAGTGGCTGCTGGGCATCTCTCCCAGCCCGCAGGTATCACTGCGGCTCTCGTGGATGCCTGGAGCCAGCCAAACAGCTGTAGAGTACCTGGGCAGCCTGGTGCACAGCCCTGTGTCTTGTTGCTGGTTTCTGTCTTCTTGGCACAAGATAACTTATTGAAATTCCTCCAGTAAATGGTGTTTGGAAAATCCTTCCACAAGAGCTAAGGTACCTTGCTGCAGAGTTGGGAGGGCCAACACCATTGATGCCAAGTTGGAGATCCCCAAAGTCCTTCAGCTCCACTGACAAAGTGTAACCAGGAAAAACACCATGGTGGAGAGCACAGTAGACTCGCTGAAGAGATATTTTGTGTCCAGCTAGGGGACAGATAGCTGTGCCTGGCAGAGGAAGAGTTAGTGATCCTGGAGAGTTTGCAGATAAAAAGCTAGAGCATTACAAGGCTGAAGAAGCTGAAGATCATGGGATGAAACACTTGAGAATCCATAATTGATTGCTTCTGGTGCTAATAGATATGATTTCATTTTTTAATTGGTTGTTTGATAAGATTTAGTGTATATATTATAGAATGAAATAAAAGGCAGGCAGATGGTCCAAAAATGTAGCAGCAGCAGTCAGCCTGTGGCATGAATATAGGTTTGTCTCTTTAACATTTGATATGAGTGTGAATTAGTTATTTCTTGAATCTGTTAGGAAGGCTGTGTGAGTGATGGGAGTGGCTGCGTTGCCTCTTCTGTAGCTCTCTGTACCATCCTGGGCTCTGAAGAGTGACATTTGCCAACCTAGGAGCAAGGGCAGCATTAACCACAGAGCCCTGGCATTAGCTGCAGGAGATGCAGATTAGGGGCTGTGGTGGGAGCTTCAGTGTGGCAAAAGTTGTATAAATGCTCCAGATGATGGGGAAGCCAGAAAACTGGGCAATGTATCATCTAATATGAGAGGAGCACGCATGCGAGAGAGGGAGTGCTTCCGATCGGTTGGTTGCTTGAGTTCCTGACAGATCTGCTGTCACAGCTAGAAAATGTGAATACTATGGCTATCCTATTCTTTGGTTTTCAAAGGCATTTCCGAAGGCCATATGGCAGGACTGCAGGATTAGTTGATATTTACTAGGTTGAACTGGGCTGAAGTTGTCTTCCTTTGTACCAAAAAATGTATATATTTTTGAGGCTGTCTAGCAGAAAAGCTCTGAGCATGCACTGTAAAATAGCACAGTGCATGCTGCACTAGTGCTTGGCAGCAAAAGTCAGAGGATGTAATCCAGAAATCAGGGGTAAATTGAGCAGTCATTTAAAATACTGGCAGGAGTAGCATCGCCTGGGATAAGCAATGGCATCCAAGCGAGTGGCTGAGCTACACCTTGCACAGGGCTTTTATGAAAAATCTCTAAGTGTATGCATTCCAGCTTTGACTGGGAGTCCCTTAGACACTGCCTTGCCTGGCACCATGCCTGAGCTACCTCCCTGGCCACAAAGGCCCTGGAGATGCAAAGAGCTGGGAAATGGGGTGGGGGTGGGAAGAGTTAATGGATGGCTTTCCAGACTCCTGGAGGTTTCAGTTCATGTTTGATGAAGAGGCTTTGTCCTTTTTCTGGCTGAGCTGGGCTTTCCGTGTAGCCTCTCCTAACAATGATCCAGGGTATTTCTTTCTTGTACTGTCAGTGTCTTGGAAATGCTAGGGGCAGATTCATGGCAGAACATTTTCTCCCTCAAACACTTAATTAGTGGGTATTTTGGGTCATCCTCCCCCCAGATTGAGCAGCTGACTGGAAATCTTGCTGCCAAGGCACTTTATTGAGCTACAAAAAAATTGTCTCCCAGAATCATTTAGTTACAGATGGGAGATAGATGGTTTTAGTTTTGATATCCGTGTTTAAAATTATATGTAGAGAAGGTTTTTCAAGAAAAGCATAAAGACAAACTATTTATTAAGATGAACACCTCATACAATTTCATTTTTAAGAGTACGGAAAAAGGTAATTCTGGGGAAAAAAGTCCTTAACAGAACATCGTTGGCTGTAATTTAGAACTACCCGATCAGCACGTGTTCACCGGAGATAAACTGTATCATCTGTTCTCTCCCCACCATGGCTGCGAGGCTGATGTTTTATACGTTTGCAGATGAGTCTCTTTCAGGGTGTCATGAACAACTATCAGTCTATCATATGGGCTGTAGAAAGGGCACAGTCATTGCTGAAAGCATGTCACTGGATTACAGCAATAAAATTTTTCACTGCTTCAAACAAAATAAGAATGTGCTTGACAAGAGAATATATTTATATTTTTTTAATAAATGTAAAAGCTGGGTTCCAACAGCCCTCCCGGCCCTGCTTCTCCTGAGTTTGTTTTTGTAAGCACATTGACAGGGAGAGCTACAGATTTATAGGCTCTTACCCTTGACTTCATTGGGAAGCAAGAAAAAAAAAAAAAGGCAAGCTTAAATAGTTTCTAGAGGTAAAATTGTTAGCTTTAGAACATGTACCGTAATTGTACTATGCTTATTTCATTTTTTCTATTTTGTGTCATTTGATTAGGTGCAGAACACAGTGCTACAAACCCTTGAAAACACAATGGAAAAATTTCTGTGATCCATAAGCATTTAGTTCACAAATATCAACAGTGATGCTCTCGTGTGAGCTGGTTCTTTTGCAGAACGGGGACTGATTTATCCCATGAAATCAGCCACTGCAGAGACACGAGGCAGGCCTGTCCCATCCTAAATCCCACATTAGGCATCTTGACAATTCAAGTAATAATTTATTGTCTTTTTACTTTACATTACAATTAACATGATAAATAAGTGCAACTGCATTGTTTGAAATGTAATATGCAATTAAGCCCAATTAATTAATTGGCTTTCAATGATCAGGAGGAGGAATGTTTTTTTGTTTTTTTTTTAATGTGTAGAGAGTTTGTTTTAATGAAAAATGTGTTGTGAAGCAGCTCATGATGGAGACATCTTTCATGTTTTGGGTGAGCATGAGGCAGGGCGAGCAGCCAGGGTGCCACGGCTGCCCCGGCTCCCACTGCTGCCCTCGCAGGTGGCCCAGCCTGAGCCGTGCCCAGGGCTGCTGCGGTGCCAGCCACAGGGGCAGGGGGTACAGGGAGCCAGCAGGGCTCCACAGGGACGTGGCTCACCCAGCCCAGATCCTGCCCTCCGCTCTAGCTGTGTGCTGGCCCCGTGCCTGGCCACGTCCCGCTGGCCGTGGGTGCTCTGCTTGTGCATGTCGCAGGAGCAGCGGGTCCTTTGGCAGGGAGGCGAAGGGTACCTGAGCGGTGACATCTGTACCCGGGGGATGCTGCAGTCACAGGGGGAGCTGCAGCAGCCCCAGCTGCCGTGCTCTGCCCGCGTGCCGAGTGCGTGCTTTAATCCCAGAAATAGTTTAACATTTCTGGATATTCATTTAGATGTGGTATGCGGGTTAAACATAACGTACGATTGCTGCTCCTCTCATTGCTTCCAATTAAACCTTGCTTGTTAGTTTAACCTCTAGGTAATCCCATCAAACAATTGATGTCAAGGAAACACTGCCCACAGTGGCTCTGGATGAGTGGCCATTAATTTTAATTGCCTTGATATTAAAGATTAAGAAGTATTGGGACTAGCAGAATGGAAACGATCTGATGTCAAGCAAATCCACTCGTTGAGGCTTCCCCAGGCTGCTGGTGATATTAAAATTTTACTGTGAGAATTAAATAAACCTTTATTAGTGATGGCTGTTGTTTGATTGGTCCAGCAGTGTGCATAAACAGAGGGGTCTCGCACACATCCGTGGACAATACAGTTGATATACAGAGATTTCTCAATTATGAAACTGTTAATAAAGCATAATCTGATTGTCCACAATAATTATTTGCTAGGTTTCATTAATGCATTATTGCTTCTCTGACTGACAAGGTAATATTAAGTGCAATATATAGAATACAGTGGAGTATTATCTAGGGAACAGAATGTATAAGATACATCTCTTGCATTACAGTTAAAAGCTAGAGGCTTTCGGTTAATTGCATTAAAACAAAAGCTATAGCTGCCTAAAATACAGCCGAGTCAGTCTGCTGTATCGGGGGCCTTGCTGGGTGCTGTGACGTACCACTGAGCTTTAAGAGGTGCCGCAGAGCTGCGGTGGTTGGGGGGCACTCGGGGGTGCAGGACGCCAGCTGGGTGTCACTGTGGGCCACGTTTGCCGTCCCTTTTAGGTGTTTTGGTCCCTTGCTGCAGGCCATGGCTAATTACTGCTTGTGTTGTCACCAGTCCCCTCCCCTCTACCTCTGTTTTGTTATGGATGCTTTTTTTTTTTTTTTTTGTCTGGACAGCACTGGCTGCCACCTTTGCAACATTGGCTCTGATTTACCTTTGTTGCAGTGGCTGAAGTTAAACAAAGCTGCTGAGAAACCATTGCAGGAACTTCTCTGAACTGCTCCAGCCGTGACCTTTGCATGGGTTAATGGCCAGGGCCCCACAAGCCACCTTGGCTTCAGTACAGCATCTTCAAAGGGGGACGAGAAAGAGATTTTTCAGACATTATTGATTTATATTATTCCTTTCGTTTTCAGCCGACCAAACATGACTGTAAGTGCAGGCTGCCAAGGTTGTTCTGGCCCCAAAATAAAGAACAATTGCACTCACTGCCTGCTCCCTCGCTCAGCCGGCGGGCGCCTTGGTGTCCCCCTTCAGCACCTTTGGGGTCTTGCACCGATTTCACTGACAAGTGGCTGATATGAATGGGAGACAGTGCTGTGCTGCTACGTCAAACTCCACGATATGTGTCGTCACCACTTGGGAATCAGCTTGCCAATGGACAAGCAGAGCCATATCACATTCATGTCCGTACTAATATTTAACTGATCCTTGATTATTGCTTTGTTAATTGGGGTGCCCAGCAGTTACGGGCTGGGTGCTTGAGTGCGTGTGTTTGCTGCACCAAACACAGCATTTCAAAGGAATCGTGCTTTGGCAGGTCAAATGCTTTGTGTCCTTCACTCTGCCCCACCTCTCCCCACCGCAGGTGTCCAACTGGTTTGGAAATAAGAGAATCAGGTACAAGAAGAACATCGGGAAGTTCCAGGAAGAAGCCAACCTTTACGCGGCAAAGACGGCTGTGACCGCAGCACATGCCGTGGCCGCGGCCGTACAGAACAACCAGACAAACTCCCCCACCACACCAAACTCTGGTACGTACCCGGCACGTGCGTTAGAGCATCCTGCAATGAGTTCGGTCGGGCTGAGGACTCCACAGCCCCCCGGAAGCCCTGGCCGCGGGAGCAGTACCAGGTCCGTGTGCCCCCGGGCAGGGGTGCAGAGAGGGCTGGGCACTGCACGCTGGTGAAGAGCTGGGCACGCGTGGTTCTCGCAGCGGCGGTGTCTGCCTCTCTCAGACTTCTGGCAGCTTCTTTGTTTCTGTAGATATTTTAAGCATTTCTCATTCTATGAAAATAACACAAAATAAAGTGAGGCAGAGCTCCAAATCTGTTTTTGTAGAACTGTTAAATTTATTGTCAAGATAAGAACAAAATAGAGGAATATTTTAGCATGCACTAATTAGAATGTAAACTCTGGCTTGCTTAGAAAGGAGTGTATATTATATATAGAAATCTAAGGACACAACTTTTATTTTAGAGTCGCTGTATCGCGTGTTCTTTTACAGCATTTAAAAACTGTCTCGCTAGCGCTTTGCTGACATTTTGCAAATCTAAGCATTAAATTATAGAGGGAGTGTCTAAAGAGGAAGTCACTTTGGGGGCTCCAGAGGCAAAGGTTTCCACAGAGCACAGATGTTTGACACTATTTACAGTGCAGCTTTGCCACAACTTAGTCGTAGACAACTTTTAAAGGGTATAAAGATCCATGGGAAAAAAAAAAACTTTAATCAAAGGAAAGTTTAAGAAGAAAAAAAAAAAAAAAGGTTCCTCCTCTGATGGTAATAAATCAACTAATTAGAAATTACCAGCCATTTCCTTTTGAAGGAGACATTAAACACAGATTCAAAATGAGTTTTTCTCAGAGTGTTTAGTGATAGCATCTCAAGATGAAGCGATCCACGAGAGGAAAGCACTCGACATTAAAGCTTGTTTTTCTGCAAGTTGCTCTTCCAGCGGGGACGGCTGGCCACGGGTTCTGCTGGGTTTCCCTGACTTCCCGCGTGCTCCGGCTGTGTGCCAGCCAGTGCGACGGGGAGAAGCAGCACAAGTCCCCGTGCGGCATGGGTGTCCCGCTGGCCCCCAGCTCCCCTCCTGCGGGGTCAGGAGCTTTTTCTCTGTTGTGCACTACCTTTCCTTCTTGTTTCCTTTCTTCTTCTCCTTCCCCTGCCCTGAGGTCTTTGGGGTTATATATTTGTAGCTCTCTGTTATTCAGCTACCTAACTCTTTCCTTTCCAGGTTCTTCTGGTTCTTTTAACCTCCCAAATTCTGGGGACATGTTCATGAACATGCAGAGTCTGAATGGGGATTCTTACCAGGGGTCCCAAGTCGGAGCCAATGTGCAGTCACAGGTAGGAGAAATGCCCCAAAGTAGGGCCTTTCTAGCAGGGTAGGGTTTGGGCTAAAAATTCCACCTTACTCTGGCTCTATTAAATGGTCTGTGCCTCGCTGCAGAGTGGAGGCTGCATATTTCTGAATGTGACCTATTCTTACCCCAGCATTGAATTTCACAAATATGAAGGAAAGAGTGATTTTTTTCTGATTGAAACTTGAAGCTTTGTGAATGCATTCGGCTCTGGCTTGAGCTCATGGAATGGGATTGGGTGCATCTGACTTCCATGGACACTGTAAATCCAGTGAATTTTCTTTTTTTTTTCCTTTTTTCTTTTTTTTTTTCTTTTTTCTTTTTATTTTTTTCCCCTTAACATCTTTGTTTCATTTATCGGACAAAGCTTTATTTATTTATTTATTTGAATGTCAGAACACGTCTAACTGAGCTATTAAAATACAAGTCATTCTCAGTCACTTTTCCAGTCCTTTCAGACAGGGCTAGCTCCATATTTTATATGCAGCATATATGCCATAATCGCTTCCTATACATGCAAGCACATACAAACATATAAATATGCACAGCACTTTGCTGCAGACACTTAAGAAGGACCTACAGGATGCCCTGCTGTGAGGAAGTTATTGTTTGGCTGGTGTGAGAAGCAAAGATGTATGGGCTTTAACATTGCAAGGATTTGTTGAAATTCTGCCAGTCATTCTTGATTGATAAATTTGTCTTTCATAGAAGATGCTAAACCTTTTTGGTTCACATAATTCAAAATGTTGCCTATTGTAAGTGATGATGTTTTAATAGATTTAGAATGATGAATTTTGTTTCCTCTTACTTTAAGGTGGATACCCTGCGTCATGTTATCAATCAGACGGGAGGATACAATGATGGCTTGGGAGGAAATTCACTGTACAGTCCACATAATTTAAATGTGAGTACCCAGGGGAACAATAGTTTGGAGAACCGTAAGCATGGTGTCAGGTAAATGCAGTCATTAATACAGGTATTAATTACTCTTGCAGTAGCTTTTTTTTAATATTGCATCTTTGGGGATGAACTACAAAATAGCCCTTGATATAGCTATGACTCTTGATAATGCAGGAAGAGAGAAAATTCCTACCGCTATCACTATAAGCAATTTGAATTTCCATATTTTTCAGCCCTATGAGTTAAAAGTAATGGCCTTGGAAAGAAGGCTCTTGTTCTTTTGCACAGAGATGGTCAGATAACTGTACTTGTATTTGTTATTGCCTGCGATCAGACATCAAGACTGTTCTTTTGATATACTTTTAGTCATTTCAAGGGTGCACATTTTTCCTGTTTGAGAAGTACTTGTGGCCTTGTTACACAACACAGAAAGAGAGTAGTAAGTCTGGCAAACAGATGCTAGTAAATTGGGGGATTATAGGCTCGATTGTGATGGGTGCTAAATGTCCGACCGCTCTCTGTAGCCGATGGGATCTGACAGTGCTCAGAACCTTGCAGAACCACAGCTGGTGCACGCAGGTGCCAGGATAAATAAAGGCTGGGGTCTGTTCCTCTATCTGTATGGAAGTCTGGGATAAAATACCACCCAGGGCAGCAGCCTCTGTGATGAAGGCTCCACTGCAAATTGTTTTCATCCTTCATTTTCAACATCCTCTTCTCATTTACCACTTCAACAATGAATGCTTCAATTTTTTTAAATTTTATTTTTCTAATGTTTCATGTTTGCTTAAGAGGTGGCTTTCATTTGTTTTCCTTCATATTCACAAACTTTAAAAATACCATAGAGAATTCACTGACCAGAGAACACCTCTCCAGCCCAGAGGCTGCTCCTGTGCTTCCTGACTGCTGCAGGTCAGGGCATGGGAGCCGGCAGTGTTGGGACCTGCAGCACAGGGTAGCTGTGGAAAAACGGAGAGGCCTGCTGTGAAATACTGCAGCCATGGAGAACGGGAGGTTTTCCCTGTTTTAGGGTTTTACTCTCACTTGCCATGAGAGTAAATATTAATGATTTAAAATGTGATTGAAGATGTTCAATTGTAAAGGGAAAAAAGTACCATTAAATACTCAAATCTTTTACATTTGAAATGTCAAATCTTTCTTTTTGGGTTTATAAATAACTCATAATAACCCACAACAAACCATATAAAAAGCCTTTTAGTTGCATTTCTCCTTTTTCATTTAAGTGTTTTGAAATGCTTCAGAGAATTTGCGATATCCTTATCAACATGATAAAATATGAAACTGTGATTGCCTGCAGCATTTTACAGACATGAATTCCATCTTCACTGATGAGGCCTGATAAGGCGCTGTTGTATAATACAGTGCATAATCTCAAACCACCAGAGTAAGGATTAATTTATTTGAAAAAAAGAATGCTTGCTGACAACCTCTCCTCCAGCTGCCAAGCTGAGTAAAAATATTGTACATTTGTTGTTTATAAATTTGGATAAAAGAGGAATGATGTTTACTTCAGATGGAATATCTTTAGACTCATATCTGCACAAGAGTTTTTCTTTCTCTAAGTAGATTTTCATATCTTTAAAAAATAATAATAATAAAAAAAAAGCAGTGGTACCTCTGCATGCAGGGCAGGGGGTTGTACGTTCTCAGTCTGTGTCTGAACAGCTGAGTATTTTAAACTGTGTGGTAAGGTTTCAGCATTACTGCGACTGCAGGTCGGCATTGCCGTTAATTTTACTTAGGAGAAGACAAACCTTGCGATTTGTCATGGTAAGGGCATCTCTGCTTGCTGTTTTCCATCTGCAGAGGAGACAATTATCGGGGCTTCTTGCTCGTCCTGCTGGAGCCACCGAGCATGTGCTTTCCCCGTGCTAGGTGACGGAAGGCTGGCGGCGGTGCCGAGGCGCGGGCGAGCAATGCCCAGCTCAGCCCCGGGCCCCGGCTGTCCCAGCGGGTTCGGCAGCGAAGCGCACCGCGAGCGTTAGCATCGGGTAACCTTTGGCAGCGCAGGGCTGTGCGGGGAAGCATCCCTGCAAAGGCTGCGGGGCGCCGGGGGGGCGCGGGCGGCCGCCCCGTCACTTCCACTCAGCCTCCCCCCACTCACGAGCCCCGCGCCTCCCTCCTCTTGACTGACACAAAAATATGTAGCGACAAGCTGTCTGCCACAGCAGAAATTTGATCAGACATTGATTTCAGCAATTGCCTCTATGGGCCGAGACATAAGGCAAATTTGTTTCTGAGCACTGCTATTGCTGATGCAGGTCTAATGCGGTAAGGGCCAGCGGCGTGCAGGGGCACAGAGCGACGTCCGAAATACAGGCTGCACTCGCAGATAATTGGGAAACCGATCGGAGCAGTCCCTGCCTGCCTGGCGTTTTTGCCTTTCTCTGCTGGCAGATCGTATCTAGAGGGACCCAAATTCACCAGGTGCAGCTCGCTCTGCAGATGGCTCTGCCAGGTAGAGAAAGGCAATTTCAAACTTTGGGAAGCGAGAGGCGATCGGGTTAAATACCGATTGCCCCAGAACCATTTTCTCAGGGAAAAAATAACTTGAAGTGTCAGCTAAAGGGATGTTCTTCATTAAAGCAGGGATGGTCCTTACAGAATCCCAAAGTCATAATTGCAGCTAACATCTGGCTAAAAGATTTCTGGTTTCTTAACTTGCTTTCTCATCGAAGGATCTGCTTTATCCACGAAGCCTATTTTTCAGCATCTTGTGTGCAAGTAACGTGTTTGGTTTTTTTCCTCACAAATTCTGCAGCCAGAGGGAGTTTAAGAAAATCTCTTTCCCAGAGCATGTCCTCCCCAACCCTGGTCTTGCCAGTCCGTTACTTTCTGCGTATGATATATTTAATATGCATAAATGTATCAATTGAATTGTTTTTCCCTTTTCAGGCTAATGGAGGCTGGCAGGACGCAACTACTCCATCTTCTGTGACTTCCCCTACAGAAGGGCCGGGAAGTGTGCACTCTGATACCTCTAACTAATCTCCTAGCAACACTTTTTCCCTGAGCTGAGATGCCTTGATTAGCGCATTCAGAGTCACAGGAGAAAAAGGAAAGAATTTTTTTGTAGCCAACCACCTACAGCTTTACTGTAAAACCTTGTCTTATTAGAAAACTTGGTAAATCTGTTTTTTAAAGGTATCATAATCATTTGTATTTATACTTAAAACACACAATGTTAAAAAGCACTTTATCCAATTAGGCCAAGATTTAGCATTGTTTATAGCCCTGTAACTATTTTATCATAATTTATTATCAACAGTTTTAACAATATTTGTCTAACAGTTGCCAATTACTTGGCCTTAAGGGTAAAAGAACAGTACAAGTTTAACCTCAATAGCAAGAGCAAACACAAAGAAACACCTCACCTAAATTTAACTTCTTGCATATTTCCATGGAAAGTCTAAATGAATTACAGACTTTGATTGTGTTTAATCTTTTCATATCTCTTATAGAGTTGGAATAAAAAGAACTGTTCGGTCATTTCAGTTAACAACGGTTGTGTTTAAGAATCATATTCATCACGTTTTTGTTGTGATCTATTGTTTTATAAATTAGATTGGATACCAGGAGCATCTTTTCTTGCTAAAAACACCGGGAGTCTACTCTCTGTATTTCAACAATGGACGTAGATTGTTCTTAAGAGATGAAGATACTTGCTGCTTATTTCTGTGAAAGCCAAGATCTGGGGTTTTACAGTACGAGCTAGGTGCTGCACATGATTGCCAAGATTTGTTACTTCTTCTTGGCAACAAAGCAAATTAAAAAAAAAAAAGGAAAAAAAGCAAAAGAAAAAAAAGCACCATTATATGGAGTGTTGTATATAGTGTAGCAAAAGAGTATTTATACATCTCACCAATCAAAACACAGCTTTATTACCTCATGCGAACTCATACAAACCAATAGACTTTCAACATGTTCTGTAGCTTAGAGTGCTCACTTACTACCTCTGAACGATACTCACGCTGTAGTTTGTCTCTTTCTTATCTTTTTGCATCTTGTAATTAACTCTTTGTTTCCCTCATGAAATGTAATGTACATTGTAATCTTTTAAAAGAATCAGGGTTGCATTTGCAACTTTTAAAAAAGCTAAAGTGGAAACATTGGGTCTTAGGTTTAACACAAAACAGTAAAACTGTTGTAAATACTGAGAAACATTTTGAATGTTCTTCATCTTGTTACTAATCCACGCAAAAAATACAACTAATTGTAATGCATACAGACTTCAGTATTCAGTACTGTATATTCCACCCTGTGTAACAGGGCGCCCTTTCTTTCTCTCTTTTGTATTGTATGCGATTCTGAAACTGATTGAGTCATGAAAATAATTTGTGGCAGTGATTCTAATGTATTAAAACGTTTCGTGTTACTTTCTAACTGGATTACACCCTGGATTGAAAAGTCTTCCTCGTGGTAGTTATATGTAGTTTCAAACATGAATAAACTTTTTGCTTTCATGATCAAATGTTGATGCAATTTCTTCCTGCTCAGTTTAAGTCAGACCTAGAAGCTAAAGTAAGCTAGCAAGTGTACAAGCTGCCGTAAAGCAGGAGCTAAGCATTTCTTTAAATACCAGTAGCTAGTTGTGCCCTCTCGCCCAGAGGAGATTTGGCATTCTGGGTGGAGCGTGTTCTGACAGCGAGCAAGAGCCTGCTGGGCAAAGGCTTCATAACCCCAGGTTCCCCCCATCCCTAGCCTCCATTTCCATGCTGCTCTGCTCAGGAGCAAAAATCCAAGTGGAGGCTAAGGAAAGGGTCAGTTCTTTAGATAAATTTAAAACCCATCATCATATTCACTCTTAATCACCATTTTTATTTAACATTAACTTTGAAACTACAACCTCAGCTAGCAAGTATAATTTGATTATAAAAATATTTTTCTTTATTAAAAAAACTTTTTTGGAAGGACATATATATATAAATGCTAATTTTAAATCTTTTTAATAAAGTAAAGGTCAATAACAGGTAATAGCCTATTTACCATATCTCAAGGAAATTGACTCACAGGAAATCAAATTAACGTTAATCACTTGCAGCAAATGGTCTTTGATAAATATAACTACTTACTCCTTCGGTTAGTGCAGCTAGGCAGGAGGAGGGCTAGCTGTCACTGCTGCCAGCCTGCGTGAGGCAGTCCGGGCGATGCTCCACAGGAGTTGCCTGCTCATCACGTTGCCTTTCCAGTCAGCTGCTCAAGCCTTTAGGTGTTGTTTTGGTGGCTAAATGATTATTTGCATGATTCAATTAGCTTGTGGGTCAGCTTTTCTTATCAACAATTCTTGTATCAGGTTATTTTGTAAAGTACTTTTGTTCACCTGCTCCCACCCCCAGTACTACAGCCACACTCACCTCCCTCCGTATCCCACATGCCCTTGAGCACCAATTATTGCTTCTGCTTTTGTTTGTCGAGCAGACACAACTTCTCGATCAGTTTTAGAATTGAACTTTGCTTCTTTCAGTACCGATGATGCATTTAAATAAATAAGTAAATAAATAAACACGCGTTGCAAAGCCTTCACTGCCAGTTACAAGAGTTGGGGCAGGCAGGGACTGTGGACTTCTGAAGACTTCTGTGCACAGACAACAAAGAACAGAATGCTTTGCATTTGCTATTGGAGTTCTCTAAGTCCACACGCTCTGTGTTTATGCTCCAGCTCAATGGAAACAGTATTTTAAATGTAAAGTGTGTCAGTGGAGGCGTAGGCAGCATAATGAACACACAGACGTCCCTCATCTTGATCACATCTCTGCTGGCCACAGGCAAGGACCTGTCATGCACTGAGGAGGTTCATAGGAAGGCCATCAACAACCTTTGGGCCGCACTTGCATGCCCTGCACCCGCTGGGCATCATTAGCGTGCTTCTTTACAGCATTAAGGCTTTGGGTCCCTTTGAATTACAAGTGCAATTTGGCCTTTCCTTACATTGGAGAACAGCCACGTGGTTACATGGCAAATAATAAACATCTTGTCCTTGAGGCTTGATCACACATCAGAAAGGTTTACTGCAAGCACCAGTGTTAAGATCAGTGCTGTTGATGGTATTGTGTTTCACCCGGTAGCTATGCTTGGAAGGGCCGTCCGAGCCTCTCCAAGCAGCAGCCACTGGAGTAAGGACCCCTCCTGCGTGCAGCCCGGCCGGCTCACCCCGCGGGACCTCTGTCACCACTCCACGTGCCCTCCACAGCATCTTGGTGGAGGGAGGAGACCCCCTTCCCTCCTGCCCATGGGACTCTTCGGTGGCGCAACCCAAATTCCCACATCCAGGTTTTGAGCTGTCAGCACATGTGAGCGTCACTGCCAGCGGACCCGCCGGAGCCCCATGCCACCAGCGCGCAGTGGTGGCGGAGGAGCATAGCCCACCGTCCCCATGCCCATGGCCATCCTTCCACCTGCCGCACCGTGCCAGCCCGGACCCCTCGGAGCACAGTGGGACCAGCCAGGGATTTGCAGTGGCTCCCAGGAACTCCAGCACCGTTGTGATGAAGGTGTGCCTGCTGTCATCGTTGTGCTGTACCTCACGGAGCTGTGCCAGGCACACGGGGAGACCCCTGGTCCCATCCCTGTGCTCCCCTCTGTGCGGCTGTATCAGCCCCCATGCCCATCTCCAAACCCAGCCCCATCTGAGCCGCTCCACACCAGGGCCGGGCCGGGGGCTGTGGCACGGCCACCGCAGCGAGGAGCTGCTGGGGGCCGAGGTGCCCCACAGGAGGACACAACACCCATGCAAATGCCTGCGGCACACGGCGCTCCGGCCAGCATCCCCAGGGCTGTGGTGGGCAGGGCTGCAGGAGCAGCCCCTGCAGAGCTCTCGCACTCAGCGTGAGCAATTGCGAGCCAAGGCCCTCCTGTGGCAGAGGCAAAGCAGGCGATGGATGACCTCCTCCCGGCATTCAGACACCGAGCTCCTGGTGACGTGTATCTGGCCTTGGATGTGATGAAGGATCCTTGGTGCAGGAAGGGAAGAGTCAGGGAAGCTGAGGCCTTCTGGCCAGGCAAAGTCCTCGGAACTGGTTAAACAGGGGCAGCTCTGCTGAAGGGTGAACTGGGCGTGAAGTGCGCTAGGCCGAATGACTCTGTTACCCTGTATGGATGTCTTTTGCAAAGACTAAGCAAGAGTCGGATGTACGATGCTGATGCTAATATCTGTGCCATGTATTTCCAATGTGATAAAAATAACTCCAAGTAACTGAAGATGTTTCCAGTTTGTGTTAATAAAATACATCTTTTTTTAAAGAATGGAATTCTTCAAAGATTGGCAAATTTTATTTTATTTCATTAGCTTTAATGTCACTGCCATATGGACTGTGAAGAAAAGTGAACCATTAGATTGGAGGGACTGAGTTATCAGCATGACACAGAAAGCACTGATACAATTGTTAAGGATAAGCTCTGGGAGTGATTTATTGCATGCATTGTATTAGCCACAGAGGAGTTATGATATGCTCCCCATTCCTGTATCATATTAGGATTTTATTAGTCTAATATGACACGGTAATATAATATATGATTAGAATTCCCATCCAGTTATCCTTCCCTCGGTGGTGGTGAGCAGAGAAGGTTTTGTGCACAGCAGCTCCCCAGCCGCCGCACAGGGGGGACGGTGTTGGACAGGGCCGCAGGTAAATCGGCCCCCTGGGCTGTCCGGGTGGGAGCGTGTGGGCTGCTTGCTTCTGCGCGGCCGTGCAGGTCAGTGCGGGCAGGGTGTCTGCTTTCCCTGTGCATCTGAAATACAAAGCCGCTCACTTCTTCCTGCAGCGTGACAGTGGGAGGATGGTGCAGGTATTTAAAGTATTGGTGACAGCTGTGCTGAAGGGGCTGGGCTGAGTCGTGGCAGTACCTGGAAAATCGGACTCGATGTGCCAGAGCGAGAAATCTGCCAAGAGCCCCAGCCCTGCCCCAGACTCCCTGTAAAACCCACCTCCCGCAGGCTGGGGCCGCTTGTCCTTGCTGTGCAGTGCGCTCGGAGGACCTGGTGCAGCAGGGGGGTGGATGTGTACAGACCAGGTAATGGGGTCCGAGTGGTGGCAGAAGCTGCGGGTGGCAGCTGGGAGGGGGGCTGGGGCTCCCGTCAGGGGCTGCCATGCCGCATGCCCACCGACCCCTGCACAGGGACTGTCGGCACCGCTGGCTGTGTGCGACCTGGGCGGCTGGCTCGGGCTGGAAGGGCCTGCAGGGCCAGATCCTGACCCCAAACTACCTGCAGGGGTCAAGCCAGTGCCTGTGCCATGAATTCAGCTCAGCCTTTCCAACCGCAGAACACGCCGCTGAGGCACACCACGTGTCATGTCTCATCACAGGACCCGCCTTGCCCCCACAGTTCTCCCCATGCGACCCTGCTCACTGAAAATTCTGCTGCAACAAATTCCAGAAACAAACTTTTCTTCAAAGTTTCCAATGTGTCCCCCCTTTCATTTGCTGCTAAATCCCCAGCTTCGCTTGCAAGCAGGTTCTGAAGCAAACACCATTTGTAGCCTGGTTCTTGCCTCCAGCAGCAGCAGCAGCAGGAAAAAAAGTTCAAGCATATCAGAGTGCTACTAGGTGATAAATCCCAAAATCTATATCAAAGCCTATTTGATCATCTCCCTGTCATTGATATAATAAAAAGGATTAATTTATTGGAGACTGCCAAAACCCTCATGTGGCAACAAATTTAAGAATCTTGTTTACTCAGGCTAATTAAAACCAATTAATTTCATTCATATCTGCAGCAACTAATGTGGGTGTAGGCGCGTGTGCTCATGCAGGAGTGCCATAGGTGTGCACGTGGCTGTGCCCTGCCAGGGGCAGAGCCCTCGCTGGGGTGGGCGGTGGGTCCCCTGGGGGGGGGTGAGGGGTGTGGTGGGTGTGGGGGGTGTGGGCAGTGCCCCCAGTGGGGAAGGCCACCCCCCCCCCTTCCTCCTCCTTCTCCTTTTCCCCCTCCTTCTCCTTCTCTGTCTTCTGCTCCTGCTCTGGCCACCGCCCCAGGGCCATGCTGTCTCCCCTCGCCCCTCACCTCTCGCCTACCAGAAAGCGCAAACAGGGCTTTGGGAGAGTGAAAAGGGGCTGTTTCTTATGATACGAGGTCACCTATTAATGCTGTCTATTAGGATAATAAAAAGCTGCATTTTTTTGTGGTAAAATTCAGCATAAAGAGCACGCGTCATTAAATATGGAAATCCAGAATTTTATTAGCAATCTGCTAGATCTGAACTGACGCCAATTAAACAAAAAAGATATCATTTATAAAAAGGCAGAGTTCAAGTTGTATTAAATATGAAATGCAATTTTCTGCTGGTTGTGATTTATTACCGGTGGTACATTGTTCAAAGAAGCATGTTATATTTCAATAGAGAAATATTGTTTATTCATTAATATTTTAAAACTTGCTTATTGCTGTGTATGACTCTCCTGCAGAATGAAACTTATGATTTAAAACATGAATTAATAAACACATTTGAAAGTGTTAGACAATATCATAACCACTCATTTTTCATTTTACTGAGAGCATATTAAACTTTTATAATTCTGCGTGTACTATTATTTTCCAAATAAAGGTATGGACTCTAAATTGCTAATTTCAGGTAAAGATGAGAGAAAGCAATAACATATGTTGGGAATCAGTCACTATGTCGTGCTAATACGGGCTCGGTACTTCTGTTGTTACATTATTCATAAATCTTCTGCTTAGCACCACGTCCCCCTGCCAGGTTCCCAGGGTGCCAGAGCACTTCTGCCCCTGCTGCTGTTTGGACACCAGGTATGCGCGCGCCATAGGGATGCATCTGTCTTACATGTGGCTGTGCATGGCACGCTTAATGCAAGGAAACATTTGATAAAGGCTGACATCCTAAATGAGGCCGAAAATATTTTATACAAAACGTGATAAAGCAATAATGATCTCGGAGGCCTCAGGTTTTCTTGGTTATTACCTGCACCTACCACTTGAATCAGCAGCATTAAAGGGGCCAGACCCAACCCGTAGATACCTCTGAACTCATTAGTCTTGAGTACTTTATATAGACTAACCTATCAGTTGCTTGATTTAAACGAACCTTTCTTGTATCTTAAAATCTCTCCTGCTGCAGCCTCAGTGTATTACCATAACAATAACCAGTATTTCAATTTTAAGAACTCATTTTTCCTCAAATAGAAAGTGCCAATCAATTTAAAGAGCAGAAGATGCACGCTGAAGAAGCAGGCAGGGGCATCTGCTCTGGGTGTTTCGCCCCGGTGCTTTGCACCCATTCCAGCTGGGAAATGCTTTCGGTGCAACCAGCATAGGGCTGACCCCTGCCAGGTGGAGGGGATTTACCTTGTAACCTTTAATCGCATGGCTGTGGGGCGGAAATAATTGAGCTGCATGGAAAGCTGACATTTGGAAAGCTTCCCCAACTGCTGGTGTTGAAATGCCAATAGCGCTACATGTGCGTGACTGATGGCAAACCGGTGCCGCCGACGTGCACCTCGGTGGTGGCAGCACCAGCCGAGCAGCGGCAGCATGGGGCCGGTGGAGGCAGGAGGCCCCTCCAAGGCCCCCAGGACTCCCCCAGGGCCCCTGAGAGCCCCCTGACACCCGGCAGGGCAGTTTCCCTTTGGCTCGGCGGGGTCTGGTCACAGGGTTCTCCTGCTTTGCCTGCCCGGAGCAGCCCTGGTGGTGGCAGTGCAGTGGCAGCACCCAGGCCGGGCCGCCCGTGCTGCCGGCACCTCGCCTGATTGATGGCGTGGCTGGCGAGCAGCTGTTTGTACAAGGGCAGGCCTCGCACCTGACAGCGTAGTGTAAATTAACTATTCGCTTCTTTGTTGGGCAAAGTGAATCGGCAAACCTTATTACTCCAAGTCAGTCAATTAATTAAAGTTCAGTGCTTAATCAAGTTCCAGTGGTCATACACGGGGCACAGGGATTTCTCTCTCCCAAGCACCATGATCAGAGGCTGGGCGAGACACAGGCCGAAGGGGCCGCGGGGCTGAGTCAGCTGCTCCATGGCGCCAGGCCCAGCATTCAGCACCTGCTTCCTCCCCAGCAAGCCGCCACCTTTCCCCGGGGGGCCTGGGCAGCCCAGGGGAGTGCAGGCAGGCCTGGGAATGCCTCTGCCCCTCACCATGGCTCGGCGGGCCACGAGCTGCAGTGGCCCAGCTGGCGCCGCTGCAGGACATGAGGAGCCGGGCTCCACTGGCAGCAAAGGCCCTGAGAGCCGGGGGGCAGGGACAGAGCGCCTGGGGCAGACAGGAGGTGATACAGCACGGATGCCGTGGGGCCCTGAGCAGAAAAATGTCTTTCAAATATGCCTGGCTGTGTGTTTTAGTAACTCTCAAGACCATCCATAACTTGGAAGGAGATGCTGTCCAGCGCACACGGGCAGGAGATTCAATTAGATTTCTCTCTCTACTGCTCTCTCCCCAAGAACATGGCACAAGAAGCAATCTCTCTTTTTTGAAGAGTGTAATAACAGAGTGCAATGGAAATGCGTCAAAGAGACTCAGAGAACAGGATCCCTGCTTTAAATCTTGAAAAGCACTCAAGAAAAATATGTTGTTTACCTGAATTTGTTTTTCATAAGGTCTCCCAGTGGATTAATAAACTAACCTTTCGTCTGTGAACACCTGGTCCTACACGCCATCAATAACGCAAGCTTCACCTACTGCATTAATACACCGTTAGTGTGGAGAAGCAAATTGCAGAAATCTAGATGGAAGTTACCAAAAAGAATGCCCTCAGACCAGCAGTGACCCAGGCCACTGTGCCACCTCTGTCCCTTGGGAGGTTTGTCTGGCCTCCGGAAAGTGGCGAGTGGGATTTGGGCCCTGTGGGCCTGGCGCTGCGGCTATGTGCTGCACAGCTGTCTGCAGTGCCCTGCGGCGCAAACACAACTTGTAAAATACTGGAAGGGCATTTTAGCTGCAAAATGTACCTGCAACAACAGTTAGGGCTGGGTAACATGTTTCTTTACAAATTCTTTCATTCTTTTTTGCAGCTCATAACTCAACGGTAAAATACACCGTGCTCTGGGGCCGACAGTCTCCTAACAAGATACAGGCTAAAAGAAAGCATGGTGGAAGTAAAACCTATGAAGTTCAGACGTTGTCAAATGGTAGCTGCACAATGTACAGAAGTGTGGCAAGGCACTGGGCTTGCTCATGAGCTGGTGGTGAACAGAAGAGCTGTTTTGGGGCAACTCTGGGTAGGATTCTCTGCTCATGGCACAGCACCCGTGGCCAGCACACCAGGCGCTTCATGCCTCCTGTGCTGCTGCTCGCCCCATGGGGTGCTGGGTGGGACCACTTCCATGCTGCAAGGAGACCCCCTGCCCCTCGCACCCAGGCTTCAGGAGGGCATGGGGGAATTTTAAAAGAACAAAGTGCCCCAAAAGCAGCACGCCGGCAGCAGCACACTAACACTAAGGGAGTCTGTAGGCTTGAGAGCCTGGCATCCCTTAATTGATTGATAGGCTAGGACTGTCAGCGCTTAAAGAGATAATTCAATTTATAAAATCCTATTAAGTGGTGAAAGATTTTTTGATTGTTGAATTGTTTCCTATGTTATGCCAGTCATTTTGGTCCCTCTCACTTGGAAATCTGCTTCCCATTTATGAAAGGGCTGGCGATGGACTCGCTCTTCATCTCCCCTCAACGCACAGAGCCTGGGCAAGCAAGGGAAAGGCAGAGAGAGGTGAGGAATGGAGGTGAAGGAGAGGCCCCCATGTGCCACAAGCCCCATGTCCACGCACCCTTGTGTGTGGCACGGGAACAGCCCACAGGGTCCTGGCTGACCCATGGGGCCGTGAGAGCTGGGTGCAGGTGGGAGCCCCCAAGTTGTCATGTGGCAGCTAAAGTTTCTTCTCTATTTGCAGTGTGCTCTTTGTTTCCATCCACCACCCCCACGCTGATGCAAACTCCCCTCTTCAGTATGTTTCCATAGAAATCCTCAGCTGTAAATCCTTAAGTAACTTTTTTTTTTTTTTTTTTTTATTTATAGTGTGCTATTAATGTCCTTTCAAGCCGAGGACTCCAGGAAATGAAATAATAGAAAAGGCACCACTTTGAAATGCATCCAGGCATTTATTGTTAGTAAGTGAAAAAGTAACATGAGCATTTAAAGAAAATATTGGCAGATAAATTGGGTTTTAAAGAAAATATAATTGGATATAATTTCTGCTTCATCTAGTTAGATATTTATTGTTTTATTGACTTATTTTCTTTTATTTATCATAAGAAGCTTAAGATGAAATTTAATTTTGTTGATATAAATATATATTTTCATAAAAAATTTGGCATTTCAAATGTTATTTAAGATATTACTAGCTTTGATAAAACCACACAGCTTTTGCAAGGGTTTGCCTTAAATATTTTCAATCTCAGTAAATATGAAGTAGTCTATATAATCACAATTATCATAACAATTAGCATTATTCTAATTAATGGGCAGGGCTAATGACAATGCATCCACGTGGAAAATCAGTGCTTTCTGCATATTTGAGTTCTTCCGACAGTTTTTGCTGAGATACACAGAATTAAAGCATCTACTTTGAAAACAACCCCACCTTAAACCCCAGGCTGTAACATCTCTGTCCCTTTTGGGGTGCAGATGATGCCTTTTGCCTGCGGTGGGCTGGGGAGCGGAGGTCTCATTTTCTTAGCAGCCAGACAGACTGAAGCGGCAGCACCATCGGAGGCAGACGCTTTCCATTAATCTTCATGGAGAGGGTCAGCCTTCAGGAGATGTCACCAGAAGGCTGCAGTGCCACCGCTGCTGGGGTGGGAGGTGCCTCCCGGGTGCTTGGTGGTCCCATGGGCCAGAGCTGAGCTCCAGCCCGCGCTCGGCGAGCCTGTCTGGCTGCGTTTCCCCACGAGGTGAAATGCCTGCTTTGGGCGGGTTGAGCACGGCGAGCTCTTGGCTGCAGGGCACCGAGGGGCTGCGCAGCATCTTGGTGTTGGGGCTCAGCACCTGGGGCCCCGCTGCCAGACGCCTGCCCCAGCGCTGGTGGGGTTGGACACCGTGCATGGCATTCCCCTGAAGGCAGCCGGGGGAGCCCAAGCCCCCTCCCTAACCCTCCCCAGCCACTCCGGCACTGCGCCAGCCTGGTGACCTCCCTACCACGTGAGCGTGGGGTCGTTGGGACCGAGAACAACCCAACTCGTAACACAGATGCTGCCAAATGACCTCCAGATGGTAATGTTTTTTGGATTCAAACCAGCTCTGCAGAGGTGAAAGGCTGTGTGCTCCATTACCAGCCCCCTGAGTCACCCAGTCCCCCTGAAATATGTCATGCACACTTCAAACCTTTCCCATTTTATAGTCAGATTTAACTGCTACACATAACAGCTTATATCAACAACATTTGGAAAAAATGTCCTATGAAGAACAGGCCTGAAATGGTAAATATTTAACAGGTCCTTTCTGTCCTTTCCTTATATGTATTAAAATAATTAGTTTAACAAAGAGGACTTTGTTCCCCTGTGTTTGAGCCGCGACGGTGTCTGGCGCAACAGTGCAGCTGTAATTCAGTCTCGAGGTTTTGCTGGCATTTATACATGCTGCTTGGAGCTGCTCTCTCAGTTTATAGTGTCAGCAGAACATCTTGATTGAATTACAACCTTGTATTCAGTTAGGAGCCATGTATTATTCTAGATGCAGTTGAGTTGTAGGTATCTGTCTTTGCTTATTTGGGGAGACAGACCCTCAGGAAAAGCAGGAGACCAGATGCAGGCTGGGTGCTGCCCACAGTGGCTGCGTGGCTGGGCAGAGCCCAAGCCCAGCCGATGCCCGTGGTGGCGGCAGCAGGGCAGAGCCAGCAGCCGTGGCACTGGTAGCTCCACACTGGCCCCGCAGCACCCAGACCGGGGGGGGGGGCTTGGCTCAGGGGGAAGCCCGAGGCTGTGGGCAGCCGCGGGCAGCTTGTCCGAGGTGGACAACTCATGTCCCTGGGTCTTCTTGTCGCAAACACTCACTAAAGCCTTTATGCAAAGGCTTGCTGAATGCACATGAAAAGGATTTATGCCTTGTGGGAGCACGTGCCTGCCTTGTCCGGAGCAGCTTCGGGCAGGTGGGAGGGCAACGGCTCCTCCCTGGCTGTGGACAGCAGCACTGGGACTGGGAGTGTGGTGGCACTGCCAGCGTCCTTTCTTCTGGCTGCCAGTCCCAGCCTCCTGAGTCTGCCTGCTGGGAGCAGGCTCTGAGGATAAATGCCAAACACAGGTCCTGGGCCAAGGCTGCCTCCTGGAGTGCAGTGGGCAGTTATTTTCCTCCCAAGAGCCTGAAGCTCAGCCCTTCTCTAGCCACATGCAGGAGCTGTAGTGCACAATAGCTGAGCCCGACTGGGGCCCCACATGCTGCCAAGCCATGCGGGACCTGTGGTGGGAGGGAGGCCAGTCCTGGAGAGGAAACGGCACCTTCAGCATCCCCGGTGAGCCGTCCGGTCCCACTGGGGGGCAAGGGGAAATCCTGTCCTGCTGCACTGCTGTGCACCACCAGTGACGGTGGACGAAAGAGACACAAATGCCATGTCAGTTCAGCTCATCCCTCACCACAATTTAGCCTGAAAATCAGCTCTGGAAAACACGATGGGAGGGATGTGGGTTGGGGAGGGCAGCCGGAGCGTGCTGGCCTCGCACGGTGCCTGGCTGCCCAGGGCTTCCCTGCACGCCCATGTGGGCCGCGCAGCCCCTGGGGCGCTTCAACGGGATGTCCTGGGGACAGCTGCCCAAGGGTGGCATGTCCTGGAGGCTCTGTGGCTCCTCTGGGAGAAAGGTGAGCAGAGGGCACCGCGGGGCTGCAGGCTCTGCTGCTGCGGCACGAGGGCCGCACACGTGCGGTGGGGAAGCCGCGGCCCCGTGCAGGGGAAGTCCCTGGGCAGCGCCGCGCTGGGCCCGCTTCCCTCTTTTGTCTGCCAGGCCGGCGGCCGGGACGCCAGCAGCAGCGGCCTCTGCAGCCGTTGTCACCAGAGTGCCCTTCCCCTAATTTGTCATTAATCAGAGACAGCACATTGATCAGCCATTGTGGGAGCTGGGAGGATTACGGACTCAAAATAGTACAGATGTAAATGTTTCAGATGTTAATCTCTGTACTCGTGGTCACCTAGAGGCAGGACCTGGTGCTCTCCGGGTGGTTCCTGGGGATGCCATGGAGGCAGGGGGAAGCCATGCAGCAGGAAAAGGCCTTGCTTGTGGAGGGGTGGGCGTCCCACTGGGGCCACGTTGTGAAGGGAACCATGCTGGAAACCAGGGTGTAAAGCCTGCATGCGGCATCTGAGCGCTGGGGGTGGAGGCTCCAGGCTGGGACCGCGGGCTGCAGGCGGCTGCCAGGGCCCTGCGCTCCAGCAGAGCCCACCCGTGCAGGGTCCCCGCAGGCCCACAGCGCCGCCGTGGCTTTGCCCTTTTCTTCGTGTCCCGGGCACCGCAGGCGCCTCGGCTCTCCTGCCTGAGCCCGCATTAGCTCTGCCTCTGTAATGGGCTTCCTCTCCCATCTGCAGTGCCAACATTTCTAGTAGGATCTATATCTTTCCATAGGCAGTTTGTTTCATCACAGTAACATAATAATGTGCTGAGAAGAGCTCATAGTTGTGAATTAATGTTTAAAAGCTCTCACTTTTGGGTTGTTGAAATGAATGTTAATTTGACAAATGGCAGTCATTGGGATTGAGACGGCATTAACATGGAAATAAGAGTTAACCTCCAGCAGGGCAGATACAAGGTGAGATGAGCACATGCTGCAGAAGCTGTAGTTTTTCACCTGATGCTCATACTGTAAATACTGCTAGTGTCCTATCTATTTATAGAACTGTAATTTAAAGGCTAGTTCAGGAAAATCTGAATGACATCTCCTTAAGAGAAGCAATCGTAGGGTATCTTGGAATATGTCATGCAGCTCTCTGGCTTTCTCTCTCAAAAATACTCATATGTCCACTAAATCAATTTGCCTTTCTCTTGTAACTGCATTTGCGGGGCCATTCTTTTCCATTTTCTGTCACTGTCACACGCTAATTCATGTCACTCTGCGGCGCGGGAGGGCCCAGCCGCCAGCTCCCGGCCCCGCCGCTCGCAGCACGCTGCGTCCCTCCCGAGCACGCAGCACCCTGCGGCCGCCCAGCGCTGCCCTGCTCTGCCAAACCTGGGTGCATATGACAGCAGGTGTGCTGCCTGGGTTTTTTCCTGACCCTTCTGATGACTTTTTTTTTTTTTTAATTTACCCTTTTTTCACGCTTTTTGCTTCTGGTTTTCACATAGGAGAAAGGAGAAGACATTTGAAACAGGAAAAAAAGACAATGCCAAACCCCAGACCTAGATCCACAAAATTTAGCAAGAAAATCTTGAACAATCCTATTTTTTCTGAGAAAAATTTAATTTTGGAATAAGCCGTTTTCACTGAAAACATAATGCACTGGCAACCGGCCCTGGAGCCGAGCAAGGTGGTTGCTGCCACCTCTGCCCCCTTGCCAGCTCATGCCCTGTTGGAAGACTTGCCAATAATCTTTGGCTTTCTGTGTTTCTTGCACCAAAAAAAAAACAGCAGCAAAATCCTCCACCCAAAGTTCGCTGTTTGAGGCCTGACACCAGGCTCTTCTCTCCTCCATTTCTTCTCCTCCTCATTGGGAGATCTTGTTCTCCATGGCAGATGCTGTGGGCTCCTTCCCCTGCGGGAGCTGGCTGCAGTGCGGGCTCTGACGCCGCGCAGCAGCCGCCCCAAGCAAGCGTGGTGGCAGACGGGTGTGCTGAAGGAGGAGCACCCCTGTGCTGGGACGGGAGCATTGGGGCTGCCCTGGGGGCACGGGAATGGGGCACGGGAATAGGGCATGGGAACGGGGCATGGGAATGGGAGCGCTCCCAGAGCACCTGCCACCCGAGGTCACTCCTTCCCATGCCGGGGGGGTCCCGAGCAGTCCCTGCTCTCCCTGGCTCACCAGACAAGCACCAGTGGATGGGAGCAATGTTTTTGTTGTGAGCAGCAATGACAAGATCAGGAGCTGCATCATGTAACCCTTCCCTCTGCAGAGAAGCTTGTGCTGCACTGGGGCACGGTGCACGCTTAGGAAGGAGGTGCCCAGTGCTCTGGGGGTATCCTGCTGCACTGCCGGGTATCTCCCAGCACACAGACTGAGGTGTGCCTTTGGCATCCTGGGAGAAGAGGATGCTCCTGTGAGTCCTCTACTTGGTTCTGCCTTCAGAAAATGCCTGTTCCTGATGTCTGTGCTTGGTATGTACACATCTTTACTGTATTTGTGTGTGCCTCGCAAGGCAAAAGCCCTACATTGTAGGAATAATTAGAGCAGAAAATCCAGGGAAAAAATTCTGAGCTTAGGGCATTGGCTCTAGAGTGAAATTACCCCCATGCAGAGATCTTCTAATGGGACAAATACCTGGATCACCCTAATATGTTTGATTTGCCAGGAAAGCAGACACATTTACACAGGTCTCCAGCAAGCCACAGATGTGCCGGCTGTCTTCTGAGAGGTAACATTTAATTTGTCCCTAAAGAAACAAGAACAGAAGTCCACATACATTATCTTCACCTCTTGTTTTTGCAGCCGTTGTTTTTAAAAAGTGAAGTAGAGAAGAATATGTAAACCAGACAGTCTCAACCCCACAGAACAGCAGGTTGTGGTTTTTTTTTTTCAAAATTGTTTAATGTTTTGAAATGTTCTTCACATCTCTAGACATAAATATTCTGACTTGCAGCTGGGAAACTTCCTTCCAAATTGTTTTGTTTGTCAGGTTCAAGTACAAATTTTCAGTTAAAAACCTTCTTTCCTTGACTCTTAATAGTTACTGGCCAACAAATGGAAAAGAGGAAAAGGGAGTGAATTACATGACCTGTCTCTTTTTGTTTATTAAGAACTTCTTTCCAGCATCTGATTCTTACGGAAATATGGTTTCAATTTTCTCTTTGAATTGTGGATCAAGAAATGTTGCCAATACATATTTTTCTCTGTCAAAATTTCATTTAATCTGGAGTCTGTAGATGTCTTGAAAGCCACGTCTCCTCACAGGGTTATTACCGTGTGTGCCTGTTGTCATGTTAGGTTTAAATTGGAATCACATTTGTTCCGGAAAGGCGCAGGTGTTGGCTCTTTAGCAGAACAGCCCCGGGACGTGGGCTCACCCCACGGGGTGAGGCTCATCACCTCACGTGGGCTCATCACCACGGGGTCTGGGGCTGCAGCTTTCAGGGTCCCATCCTCGTGGAGCAGCTCCGTCAGGCCCAGGACCTGCCACGACCCGCCATGGCACCGGCAGCGCCAGAGCTGGCCGCGGCGCTGGAGGCCCTTTGGCGAGCGCCGTGCCTGCGGGCTGCAGGACCGGAGCTGCAGCCGCTGCCCATGCCTGTCGCTGCAGGTGGGCTCCCTGCACGCCCTCGGCTTCGGCCCAGAGTGACCGGCAAACCCGTCTGCCTTCGGTGGGGCCGTTTGAGCACGCTTCCTCCTCTCAGTCCCAATGCGAACCTGATGGTCGTTCGCTGTTTTCCGGTCATGCATGACACTCACACAAATTCCTCTGTAAAGTTGTGAACAGCCTCAAGGGAGATGAATGTCTAGCCAAGGATATGGTAATATCCAGACCAGGGCTTTTTTAAAAGGTTTGATCAAATTGCATAATTTTAAAGGTGACAAGCCTTCCTCTGCTTGCTGAGCTCAGGCTGCACGGCTGGGCGCTTCAGAGCAAATCGGGTCAGTGAGACAGAAGCAGGTGCATCGCTTCAGAGCTGCTGGGCACCCCACAGCCAGCCGGGCGCTCTGGCGTGGGGGAGGCTTCCTGGCGTCACAAGATGGACATCGGTGCCACACCAAATGCATAATCCAAGCAAACAAAAGGCAACAGCAGCTACAGCTGAGACAATTTATTCCCTCTGTTATTACGACTTCTCTCGCAGGATTGTGGTTTCTCAAGCTATTGCTCTGGCCAAGAACTTTTCCTCTCTCATTGTGAAGCTGCACGCTGTCTTACAGTTGTGGCTGTTTCAGACTTTCAAAGGATTAACCTTTCCCATCTAAATGGGGAGAAAAGGGAAGAAATGACTCACAGTCTCTCTCTAGCCACTGAAAAGAACCACTTCTGATGAAACTGGAATGCTGGAAATAATCCATAGGAATTCAGAAAATGAACCTGTCAGAATAATATTTTAATCAACCCCCTTTTTCCGCTGGAGCATCAACAGCTCACACTCTTGTCCCTTAAAGAACCCCAGCAGCCATCAGAGAACAAAGCAGCGGAGGAGCTGGACTGCGCAGTGCTGCGATTTCCAGGGCAGTGGCTGTGCCTTGGCCTCTGCTCCCATTAAGCACGCGGGGTTGCAGGGCAGTGTACTGTACCACTGAACTGCACGCGGGGCTCTGGTGGCAGAGCCTCACGAGGGGCTTGGCAGAGGCAGCGCCAGGCACTGGTTTGTGCTCGAGGTGTGTATGGAAGATGGGGGAGCACGGGTGAACGTCCCTTGGTGTCACCCTGCAGAGGAGTGACCTGTGCTGTGCGAGTGCAAAGCTGTGTGTGACACTGGTCCTCACAGTGCGCTGCAGACCAAGAGGTTGTGGGCAACGGGCCCTTGGGGTGCTCCTAGGGCAAAGCTTGCAGACAAGGCTTTGCGGGTCTGTCTCCCTTGGATGCGTTTCCTCAAAAGAACAGTGGGCAGAATGTAAAGTGGATGCTTGTGCTGTGATCGGCTGCCCTAACGTGGCGGGCGGTGTGATCCCAGGTAGAAAATACAGCAGGAGTGGGTGACGGTCTCGGCTCCCCGTGCCACCGGCAGTCCGAACAGGCAGTACGAAGGGCCGATACCACAGCAGCTCCGGGACGCTGCTCACCTGGCTCCCCCCCGGATCACCCGGCCCTGCCTGGCATGGGCCTGGCGCTCGCTGCCTCTGCGGGAGCATCCAGCCCGGCAGGGACCACCGCGCGCCACGCTCGCCTCTAATTGGGCTGCGCTGCCGGCATCAGAGCTGCCGCAAACGATTAGGCTCCAGGAGACAGGCAAATATCCAGGTGTGCTGTGAGGTGGGGCAAGAAAATGATTGATATGTGAGCAGAGTGCATTACAGCTGTTCCCTTCATGTTACTTATTAGCAAATTTTCTCCCACCTCATTCTGTTTCTCATGTGCTGCCTGTGCAAAGGTGGCTCTTTATAAAGCTGTCTTTCTCATTGTCCACGTTGCTTTTAAGTAACTGACACGCATTTTAAAGAAAAATCAGCAAAGGCTGCATTAGATGAAAAGTATAATGTGGCAGCAATTTGCAAAGTATGGCTTCTAAAATAGACCTTTCCGTCTGCTGAGATTCAAAGATCCCAAAGAAATCCAGAAAGTGGAAATGCTGAAAGAGAGGCTGGCTGACAGCGGGCAGTAAATTAGCCATGCATTCACAATGTAATGTTGGGGAGCACAGCAAGCAAATATTGGGGTCATGTGAAGAAATGACACATCAGAAGACAACAACAACAAAAGAAAAAGCAAAAGGAGCTCTCTGGGGGCTGGACAAAACAATATTTACTGTTTTTAGTCCTGGATTCATGATAATTCAGGGGAAGAGGTCCAAGACAATTCAGAGAGGATCCAAAAAAACCAAACCAAACCAAACCAAACAAAAACATTTGAAGCTGTGTCAACTAGCATTGACTGCGAGGAAACTGCAAGGAAAAGAGAGAGAAAGTTCGCTCGGGTTGTTGGTTTCAGGTAGCATGTGGGAAGGAAGTGATGGGGATGGGCAAATGCCCCATCTGCTGGGGAGAGGTCAGCACCTGGCAGAAGCGGGGACACGTCCCATGTGTGCTGGCCATTCTCCCTGCAGTGCTCAGTGGCCCCATGTTGGAGACTCACCAGGACACGTGGGCCACATCACTGGGATAACACCCGAATCATGGACAGCCAACGCCGCAGGTCCACCTCCCCTTCCTAGCAAGCCCCCTCCCCACACCACTGCACAGCTCAAGGCTCACACCAGCCTGGGGAGCCCCTGGGAGCCGGGGTCTCTGGGTGGGCAGAGCAGCCGTGCCGACAGGACAAGGCGGTCAGAAGCAAAGCAGAGGGCGAGCTGCCTGCGGACAGGTCCCTGTTGTCATGTGAAAGGGAGGAAAGAGCAGCAGCGTGAGGAGCCTGGCCTCTCTGGCTGTGTGCCTATCTGGACATGCCATTGAGTGTCTCGATCCTCGCACCAAGCCGTGTCTCATCTGGGAGATCAGTTGTGTAAGAAGCAAGGTATCTGTATCAGTTTGGAAATTCATTTCCTGGTGTCGAGGCTGTGAGGACGCTCACAGATAAACCAGGAGGCTTCCGGAAGAGCCTGGGCTGTATAGAAATGTCACTCACTGCTGGAGGAGAGGATGCCCTTCCCTCTCTCCCGACGGCAGTGTCTGGGGGCCAGGGCTGTGCAGGATGGGCTGCGCGCAGGCTGCAGTCCCCAGCGGCACAGGGCAAGCTGGGTGGGACGCTGCCGCCGCAGCCAGCAGGGGAGCGAGGCATTGCCCTCCCAGGGCACGGGGCTGGGGGCTGCGCTGGAGGCTCCGCAGCTCGGGGCCTTTCTTCTCCTGTGCCTGGACAGCCATGCGCCATAAATTAGAGGGGAGCATCTTGAAGGAGGCTTTAATCAGAAGTTAGGAGTTGCAGCCAGCATGTCACAGTTCCTCATTAGATTGCCATTATAATGCTCTGTAATTGGAAAGACGTTAATATTGACAGAGTTGTGAAGAATGTCCTGCTTCTCCTTGCATGCGTGGATTTGATAGAGTTGAATAATGAAGCAGATATGATGGATTAGAAAAATTCCTCAGTTAAGGTCCCTAATTATAGAGTTTTACCTGCCCAATTAAGGTGGAGTACTTGAGGAAAAACTATATACTGACTCTCCCTAGACACCCAAGTGTTTGGTACAGTACCAGCAGTCAAAGCAACCCAGCCTGGAAGATTACTGGAATTTTATCCTACTTGAAAAGTTGTCTTCCTGATTACCTGGCAGTATAAAGTGAAAACCTGCTCAGAGCAGAAGCTGAGATGCTGAGATGGCACTACCAAGTCCTTTGAAATGGTCTGCAGCTGCACAGCTCTTTTACCCCACCTGGGTTTGGATTTAGGAAGCAGGAATAATGTAAAACTGCCCTCACCACGCCCACAGCCCGAGTTTCCTTTACCCTTTCTTCAGCTCCAAGCGATTCCGGAGGAGCCCAGCAGCTTAGCTGGGCGGCTCAGGGGGTGGCAGGGCGCACGGCTTCGCAGAACCGCTGCCCTGGGAGATGCAGCAGCAGCACGGGGCTTTAATGCTTTTTGAACAAGAAGTGATGATTTTCTTTTCTGGTTTTGGAAGATGTTTTGCTAAATTTGAATGCAAAAAGTCTCCATTTAACCTAGGTGGAACAGGAAGTGTTGTAAGTCCTGCTGCTCCATGGGGACTTGCCACAGAGAGACACAGTGGGGGTATTGGGGGGGTAAATGGGACACGGTGGGATGGGGAAAAGGCTCTGATGATAATCCATCTGCGAGAAATTCACATTTGTGGGATGGCCATCATGGCCAAAGAGAGGCACTCTCAGTGCTGCACCTTTTTGCAGGCGGTGCAGGGCACTGGGAGGAAGGGGAGGCATCGTCCCCGGGGACCCCGGATCCCAGGCAGGGGCTGCGCCGGGCAGGACAGGGATACGGCCCCCACGAGCCATGGCCCCGGGGCCCGGAGCTTCAGAACTGCAGAGCGAGCCCAGGGACTGGAAGTTCTGTATTTTAGGCACACTATGGTTATATTTTTTTGAAATACCTATTAACTTAGATGTCTACATCTCAGGGATGAATAATTGTAGATTTATTTTAACCTTCTTAAAAAAAGGAAATGTTGGTCCTGGCGGTGGTCAGCTGGAATGGGAGCCAGCAAGTGACGTCCACAGCACCTGCTCGGTGACACCTCCCACAGCAAAAGAAGATTTCAGTAGCCACATCTCTCTGTAATCCCTCCCTGCACTGGTGGAACAATTACCCCATGAATTAGCAAATAAATATTCTGTGTGGGCTCTGGAGTTTGTAACTATTTACGCAAGGCGTTCTTTCTTCTCCAGAGATATTCCTGCAAGGCTGTTGAGGGAAGGAGACGTGCATTGGATTTTTTCTTTGCCCCTGCCTTCCTTTCATCTGCTCTCGTGATGAATTGTAGGGAAAAACTACCCGAGCCTGTCTGTTTTGGCTTAGATCAGCTTTTCTTCTCATTATAATTTAAGTCTTTAAGGGTCTTCAGTAGGAGCCTGTAAAAGTCAGATCATTCATTCCCGTTGACGCCATGTGTTTCATGGCCATTCCGGCCGTGATTCATGCAGTGGTGCCCAGGACGCGCCTCCTTTGTGCCGCGGCAGAACAATGCCTTTGTGCACCGGGCTGGCGCGCCCCGGCTGCACCACTGAGCAGCAAAGAGTTAACCAGAAAAATCTTGTAATAGCTGAAAACTATGGATTGAGCAAAATCTCCCTGTCAGCTCTCTGTGATTTTGCTGAGAGCACTTGGACATGCTGGCATTGGATTTACAAATTGAAAATCATTAATAATTCTAACCAGGCTGTGATAAATCTGAGATCAGTCTCGATGAACCTGGACACCATTTCATAAATCAAAAAGATTACTTAGGAATTTTTTAAAATCTGACGTCAAAATGTCATGGTTACTAATGGTTTTTGTAGATCTCTTACAGTGATATATCATTTATCTACGCTACATCTAAAATGTGACACTGGGGCAGAAATGTGATGTCTTTAATATCATGAATACATTTTATCCCATAATAAAGGTATTAACAACTTCTTGCTGTGACTTGTACTTGAAGTTCTGTGCCTGATTTAGTGCTATTGTTATCGTATTAACTGTTTTCCCCCCAAATACGTGCAGGCAAACTGTTGCTTACTCTGTGTGGCACCAGGCCGAGACCTGCCAAGGCAGAGGAGGGGACCCCCGGGCCAGGCAGGCGCAGCGGCACCACCCCGCTACCCGGCACCCCGCTGCCCCGCGGGCACCGCTCAGCAGCCTTGCCCGGGCGATGCTCCAGAGGGACATGCAGTGGGGCTGCCCGCTTGCGGGCTGACCTCCCAGCATGAGGCTTGTCTGCCTGCTGGGCTTGCACGGCACCGAGTGCAGGCGGCTACAGGACATGCTCGGGCTGCAGGGCAGAGCAGCAGCAAGCCTGCTGTCGCTTAGCAGCTTCTGGCTGCTGCGGTGGCTCTGCCTGGGGCACGGAGGCAACAGAGCTGCTGAAGGGAGGCATGTTTTGCAGCAGGCTGCAGGTGAGCTTTGCCAAGAAGGGTCACCAACAGCGACTGTTTGGTGGCTGGCAAGCACAGCGCCCCGCTGCCTCCCTCCTACAGCACGAAGACAGCACAGGAAGGCCAGGACAGGCCTGAGCACCAGGACACGGTTAGGCAAAGTCAAGGTTGGCTTTGCTCAGCTCAGTGCATATGCAGAGGTGTGCAAGTGCATGTGTGCGCCCACACCTTTC
Organism: Cygnus atratus; assembly: GCF_013377495.2. Lineage (NCBI taxonomy): Eukaryota > Metazoa > Chordata > Aves > Anseriformes > Anatidae > Cygnus > Cygnus atratus. The sequence continues at coordinate 827,767 of NC_066380.1, read as the reverse complement.
TGCTTCTGACACTGAATCTTCAGTGCTTCCTGGCATGGGAAAATGCATAGCCCACGGACGCTATAGCACAGTACAATGCAACTTCCTACAAAGGATTTTATGTTATAAATAACTTTTGGAGACTTTGCTATAAAATGTTACATTGCTTTGGTGCATTCTTTTTAAAAATGAATGGTTCAGCTGTTAAAATTTAAAGAGTCATTCCCAGTCTCTTCCCAGTGAGTCAGAAACACACTTCCCTTCCACAGTAACATACAGCTTCCACGCTCCGGGTGTAGCTAAAGAGCTATCAGAGCCTAACAGGTAGCTGAGGAATTTAAAGCAAAGCTTTATGGGGAGAGATTACATTCAGAGGTGAACAAATGGTGGTACCAAGTCTATGCAAAGCAAGTGACAAAATGTAAAAATCCTCCCCGCATTTTGAAGGAAAATATATCTTTCTTTCTGCACTGTTCCCATGAAAAATAGGCTTTTTTATTTCCTTTTTTCATGCTAGGAAATTAATATTTGCCTTTAAAAAAGATTTGGTGGAGGTTTGCATGAAGGTCATTAGCAATATCGCTGGGGAATAAAGAACGGAGTGATTGAAATCGGCATGGGTTTGTTACTCATTTGTGGCTTTGCTTTACACGTAACATTTTTATTAAGAAAATAATACTTTGGGACTGGTAATTGTGTTGCCAGCTGGGCTGGGGTGGGGAGAAGGAGAAAGCAGAGAGCACTGAAACCTACTATTTATGTCTCTGCCAGATACAATTCCAGGCAGGTAGATATGGTAAATCTCCTTGAGCTGTCCCCAAAGTCACCCCCAAGCGCTGCAGCTCTTCCTGGTGGGGAGCGCATGCGGCCAGGGCTTTGGCCTCAGGGCCGAGGCACCACTCGCCCCGAGGGCTCTGCTTCAGCCCTGCCCCAGCACAGGACAAAGAGCCCCACATCCTTCTGGAAACACCAGGCACTTTCATGGCAACTTCTGTTTATCAGGCAGTAAGGTCACCTGTTTCTGTTCTGTTTAACCCCAAAATACCCGTGGTCAGGAGACAAGCTGTAAAACTGAGATGAGCTTGAAAGTCTTCTCAAAAATTAGCATAGCACAGGGTAGATACAATCTGAAGTTGGCTTGTAAAATCTTTTGGAAGGATCATTAAGGGTATTTCATTATCTCCATATTGCCAAGGTCAGGCTGTCCATATTTCCTCTTTAGTGCTGCGATGGGAATATGCCGCGACTGTGGTATAATAGACCAGAAAATGTCCACACTGGGAATGATGGTAAATCAATAAAAACTCATCAATATAACTCCCACTTTCCCAAGGTACTGCAAACAGCCTCAAGTTTGTAATTTACTTATGTATCTTCACCTTTTTCCCAACATTTTTTACACCAACTTCTGAACTTTTTGTCCGTGTAAAATCTTTATGAGAGACAATATATATAAGGGATAAAATGCTTTATTGAAAAGATTATTGATTTTTCTTGGCCAAGCTGCTTGTGCAGCAGCTCCCTGCTGCTCTCCCAGCAGGGCGATCTAAATCCAAGGGGCTCAGCAGCCAGCTGGGAGGCCGGCAGGTGTGGTGGGCAGGGGCAGCACCTGCTGCCTGTCCCCACCGGTAGAGATGGGGAGGACCAGGCTCTGCAAAGCCAAAACCACACTGCAAGAAGGGGAGGAAGAAGCACCCAGCTTGGACACAGAAAAGAGGCTTGCTCATCTCAAGACTGATCACTAATACTGCATCAAGACTGCACACTGTGCTGTACAAACACCCAAGCGGTACCAGGCATGCTTTAGTCCCGCTTCAGCATGCTTCTTCCCAAACCTGCACTGCCCAAACACAGACCATGCCCAGGGCAGTTGCTTGTCCCACACCTCCTATGCTGGGAGCCGGGAACCATGGCTGATGGCTGTAATATGCTGCTGAGACTCACACATGTGCCTCAGAGGTCACAACAGCACCTCAGCTTTTTGGGAGCCTCAGTAAAACCTCAAGCAAACAGAAGCCAAGAAGTGGTTGCTCTTTCTTTCTCCAAAGTACCTTGCTTAAACCCTTCTTTCTTTCTTCTTCCATTTTTTATTCCCCCCCCCCCCGATTTTTATTCATCTGCTTTCCTCCCTGTCACCCTGTCATCTTTCCACTTTAGAGAAAAAAAACAACCTAAAGCCATAAATAGGCCATGTCTTGTTTTAGGCTGACAAAGGCACGCACTCATTCTGTAGCACATCCTGCCACGGACAGCTGGACAAAGAACCATGGTTCCTTCCCCAGCACTAAGGCAGCCGCAGCCCCTGCGGCCAGGGCATGAAGCCCACGGGGTACCAGGCACCTCGGCTGGCCGTGGGTGGGCTGCAGGAGCCCATGCCATCCAGCCTGATTTTGAGAGTGCTGAATCCTTTATTATGAGCCAACCACTGAAATAAAACTAATCCCATTTTATTAAAAGCCCAAAGATACAATTAGATCTTGCAGATTATGCAAATGATGGGTAGCCCTCTGACTGTTGGCAATTTGCCGCATAGACCTCTGTGCTGCAAAATTTTGGAAGCTCTGTCTGAACACCGGTTAGAGACCCTTACCCCCTCGCATAGCTCTAGAGCCTGAAGCCCTGATAAATATTCCACAAAATACAAACAGCCTATTTTCTCTTGCTACTCTGACCTTTTCCCCAAGATGTTAGAATGTATTTTTTTTGCCAGCTACTGTATGCTTATCCCCAGGGGTCAGGGACCTACAGGGTTCTATTAACTGTCAGTGTTTTTGTTTGTTTGTTTGTTTGGTTTGGTTTTTTTTTTTTTCCCTGATGTCTGGATTTACCCATAGCTAAGTTAATGTGTTGAAGAGAGTCTTGGCAGGGGCAATGGACTTATTACCACTGAGGGCATAAAGGCCAAGAAGCGGATGGAGGAACACGGTGGTGAAACTCAATCAGCAAGCAAAGACCTGAATCCAGACTGCATTTGACAGGAAGGACCCCACAAACACCTTGTGAAAGCAGAAGCAGATGCTTCCCATTCCCCCTCCACTCTTTGGCCCCACCACCCAGTGCCAGCAGCCCTCGCAGGAGACAGCCACAGTCGGCACTGGCCAAGGGCTGGGACAGGGAGAGCGACTGCACCCAGAGCAGCATCCTTGCAGAGGCTCTCAGCTTTGGGGTTGCTTACAGTGCTCAGGCACTCATCTTGGGGATAAGTGCCTTCTTTCATTCTGTCCTCTATTTTCTCATTTTTGACTTTTATGGTTTTTCATTTACAAGTCTAATCAGAGAGAGGCAGCAGGATGGAATAGTGCAATCATTCAACATAGATTAACAATAGAGTCAATAGCCTACAAGTGTTTGCAGCATCCCTCAGTGCTAGCTCTTTGGTGCTGATACTCTAGGAGGCTAAAGCAGAAAGATGCTGCAAACATAAAGCTATTGCTTGAAGAGCTCAGCTAAACACACACCCCTGCCTTTCAAATAGACCAGCATCTCCTCCAGGAGGTCCCCGTACAGGAAGATTTCACAGCCCCGCATCAAGCCAGCCTGCAGAGGGAAGAGAAACATCTCACCTTGTCTGCTGCAGAACATCTTTAAATCCTGTCACTGCTGTGACTACAGCTCATGTGAGCTGGCCTGAAAGCAACTCACTACGGGTGCTGCTAACCGAGAGCCATCGAGGCCGGACGGTTGTGTGGCCGGCCAGAGCCAGCAGTGGCCTTGCAGCACACGCTGCAGGTGCAGGTTCCCAGGCTGGTGGTTTACAGGGACAGTCATGAATACACCCTCATGACTGCTCATCACAACTCCACAACACAGTCTAGGTTGTAATCTACAACCCCCCCCCCTCCCCCCAGGAAAGAGAGAATCTGGTTTAGTCATATTTATAAGGGCACATATTGCTGGGTGTGTAAATCCCTACCAGGGAGATCCTGAAGACCAAAACCCCCATGCAAGGTGTGTGATTTCAACCAACTGCAAAAGTAATTAAGGGCACAATTCAGTAAAGCATTAAAAACATGTTTTTCTTTCATTTTAGGCACTGGCAGTGTTAAGTCTTAATTCAATACGGTGCTTATGCATATCATTCCTCCATGCATGGCTGGTGTATCCAATATCACACCGGCTATGAAGTAGCAGTGTGTTAGGAGCAGACTCCTGGCCACACACCGCCACCAGTCCTCACCCTGGTGCCCAGGGCTGCGCCCTCACCACGCGAACGCGGCAGTTCTGCCCATCCTGCTGCTTCAGCCTGCTCTGCTCTTGGCACAAACTGGCTTTCAAGAGCTGAACAGCCTAAAAGAGGTTTTAAAAAGCAGTCTGAAGTTAAAAATAGCTGACATTTTGGAAGCAGCTGAGGTAAAATTCAAGCTTCCACAAGGTTTGTTAGCAGTTGGAAAGTATTTTGAGTACAGAAGTGTGCAAAACATGATTGCTGTTAAAGACCACAGCTGGAAAAAGTGTCACATTTTGATAACTGCTATATACCTAATAAAATATAATAGATTTACTATCAGCTGAACAATAGATTGGTAAACACAGTAAATTAAATCCCATGATGAAGTTTATTAAACGTCAGGACAGTGTCTACTGAGACAGGAAGGCTGGAAGTTATCTGAAATTCTGAGCCTGCTGCTTTCATTTTCCATGTTATTTTTAACTGTTGTTACCTAAAAAGGTGCAGGCTGTGGTATCTGAATATATACAGACATGCCAGCTCTGTGATGCAACTCACTATGCCTGGCCCGTAATTTACCAGCTTTAACCCTCCTGTGAAATGACATCTATATAAATATTGTTAATAGCACTAACATAATGTTAAGTCAGGTTTTACTGGACTCCCTCATACACCCTTTGGATTTATTAGCTATAGGATTTGAAGTAAATTTTTATTAGCCCAAGTTAAGCCCAGCTACCATGGGTTTGGTATCTGGGCTTTTGCTCCCCCCCTCCTTCTTCCTCCATCTGAGTGTGCGCCCCCTCTTCTCAGCCCAGTGCTTCCTCCCTCAGACCGAAATGTCCTCGGATAAATCTTACAGAATGAAATATTTATTAATTTTCCTAACCAATGTTGATCTCATAAATTACCAGGACTTTTTCATGAAATGGTTATTAACATCCATGGCTGTATGTTAATGGCTTATTGACCAAATATGGGATAATTAGACCCTAGGAGCACTGGCCACTGTGATCTATGAGAAGCAAATTTGGCCCTTATTACACCAATGACCTATTTAATATCTACTGATGAATTTAAGGTAGAATCACAGGCAGAATTTGTTTCAAGGAGCTGCCCTCCAATTAATGAGCAGAAAGATTCTTGTATAAAATCTATTGATCCAGGAAAAAAATATTAACAAAAATCATTTTTTGTAAGTGATGATTAATTGGCTAAATAAGTGTTAGACTGAGATATACCAAGAAAACACTGGTAACCAGATATTTCCTGGGATTAACAAAACAATGTGTCTGTTTGACTTGAGGGCCCTGCCTTGTCTCCCGGCTTTGAAGGATTTAAGTCCTAATTTATACTATGAAGATATATACTAATATTTTCAAAGAATTTAAACATTTATCCATGCTGCAGCTTCAGGAACAATTGTTTAGACCTGCTGCAGATGAGCGAGCTGTGTTTTGGTTTAAGTTCCCAAGCATGCTGTATACTTGGAATGGGAGAGTTAGCATTCTGCTCACTGCTCAAGGAGACCTTTTCCTCTGTCATCTTATGGTATTTAAAATCAAATTAAAGTTAAAAGAAAAAGAATCAAAGCAAAACCAGAAAGGAAGGAATACTGTTTGTTTGAACTACTCGCGCTATGCCTCATTGTAGTCAGGATGTGCAAGTCTGAACATAGTTTAAAAATTAAGCTGCTGATGTTTTTGTGAATAAAAAATATCCCTCAGTATATCCAGCAAGTTAATTCGCATGCTGATCCTTTGACCCTGAAATATTTCTATAGAAATGCATTTAGTTGATACTGTTACAGCCACATCTCAATCAGTAGAGAGGACTTAAGTGAATTCATCATTGTTCTGGATCCCAAGAAACGCAGTTCCAGTGATGCTGCATATTTGGCTGGACCTGGCTGTCCCATGCCCCCAACTGCAGGGAGGTCAGGGCTCCCCTTCCCCCTTCGCTGTTCAGTCCAGCTTTAAGACACGATTCTGGCTGTTTACTGAGCTCGCCTGCTTCTCCTTCAGTCTGGAATGCCACAAATGAGGAGAGACTGGTTTGGCAGCTCATTGTGGAGATCCTGCAACAAAACTGATGAGGGAGAGGAAACAATTTATTGCCCCAAATAAATGCTATAGTTCTAAATATCAGGCAGCTATCACTCTTTTTATCCCTCTCACTACAACTTTTAGGTCCTATGCAACTTAATAGTAATTTTAAGCTCTTTCTTCCTGCCAGATTCAGTTTCTCTGTAAGAAAGGGACATGCCCAGGAAGGAATCAAATATTGCTGCAGCCCAGAGCGCTGCCAGTTCTTGCAGCTCACACCTTGCAGAAGCTCCAGGACACCACAGCAAGGAATCTCAACCTCCATTGCATTACACAAACAGAAGCCTTCCACAGCAACTCCTCTGCCAAGCCTGCCTAAAACAGAGCTCTCCTGGGCTGGGATATGCAGGCCAAGTGCAGGCTCCAGCTCCCGGCTGGGCTCAGCTCAGCACCGTGCTCAGCCACCCTGCTCTGGGTGCCCGTGGTGCTCAGACACATGGCACAGCAGCAAGGCATCACTGAGGTAAACTAAATCCAGTAATAAACATGTAGTGCAGGAGTAGACTGCAAGGAGTAATTCACAACAGCTATTGTACCTCTTCATTTCTCTGGGCTAGGAAAGATTGCCTGGAGGTAGATAGTGGAAATGGTAGAAGGTGAAATAGGAAGGAAGTTTCCCTAACTCAGCTGAGGACAAGCTTTATAGGCTAATGAAGGGACAGATGACACGTACAGAAGAAAAATATCACAAGAGATAAAAGGAAGAATTAATATATGAAAAATGAAAGCAAACAGATTAAAAATAGAAAGCTACACAGCACCCCTTTTGCTCACATATTATTCCCTAATTACAGGTAAGAACCCAGGGACTGCAATCAGACACGCAGTTTTAATCTTTTTTATACCCTTTTCCTGCTTCTTTTGCCATCTCCCAAAGGATCTACTAACAGTCTCCACCAGAGATGGGCAGACAGTATACCCAGGACTCCAGGTGTGCCCCGCAGAGATGACCTTACCCAGCACCCCAGCTCAGGGGGCCCCAGCCCCGGCCTCTCTTCTCTTCCTCAGCTGCCCTAGGGACACAGCTGGCAAGCCCCTGGTGGCTGAAGGGCTTTAAAAGCTCCCCCACCCCTCACTGATAACTCAACTGCAGGCAGGTGAAGGGGGTGCTAACCACAATGACCTACGCAGGACTAGGGGTGACAATGTGGGGAGGTGGAGAGGGCCTCTGAATCCAGCCAAACCAGCAAATGTGAAGAGTGCACAGCCTGCAGGGGCTGCCTGAATCCTGAGGGAGGACAGTAAATAAAACCAGGATGTGCACAGGGGCGCAGGTAGCTGCTGTTCGTGTAGCCGAATGCCTGAAAGCATTCCAACATCTCATTAGGCACGTTCACGTCATCAGGTGTCTGAACACCTTGCATGCTCCAGCATCTAATTGCTCTTCCTGTGCCCCGCTACAAGCAAGGTCCCTTTTAAAGAAGCAGATGTGTATTCCTCCTGGCTGTGCCAGTGCCAGCACCCTGGGGCTGTGCCACCTATCCACTGCTCCCCTGGCACCACCTCCTCCAGGGGCTGAGGCCCTTCTTGTGCAGTGTAAATTATGCTACAAAGGGGCTGCAAACCCTATAGTGCCAAGGAGATAAAGAAAATCTGGTCCCTGGAGCAGAGCGTGGACGTTCTGGTGCCCAGTCCTTCAGCTCTCATCCAACTGGGCAGCTGAGCACCAGCTTTGTGCTCAGCTCCCACCAGTGGACATCAGCCCTAGCCAGTGAACACCTCGATTTAAAAATTAAATGCAAAGAAAAGACAGAGTTTCCTTTCCATCATCTATTTAGTTCAAAAGAATGACGCTGTAATCCCTCCTGTTCTCTCACACAAACGGTGTCACTCCTGACGTGGGTCACCTGGCAGTGCCGGGGTCTGCAGCTGCACAGAGCTCCTCTGCGCCTGCCTGTCCCCGCCAGCCTGTGCAACGCTGCCTTGCAATACCTCTTCCTTCCAAAATATACTTTCTTCTCATGACAGGGTGTAAGAAAGAATAGGTGCAGATTTTAACCTCTATAACAGACACTAAATCACATATATTTGTTTTCCTCTATGCTGGGAAAATGTCCCCGAGGGAAGCATATGAAATTTGGGCTTTAAAAGCACCAATTTAGCTATTATGAGTTTTCTATGCTTTTTCTATTCAGGGAATGTTTGGCTTGAATACAGTATGTAGAAGAAATAAGATCAGCTCAACTGTTTTAAAGCTGATTGACACCTTGGGTTTTTTCCCTTGTAATCTGAAGCGAAAGAAAAAAAATATAAAGGGAACCAGACACTCATTTAAAAGAAATTATTTCCTTGCCTACAGTCCCTGATCAGGGCTGCCTGTGCAGGGAGAATGAGATCTCATAAAAAGCCTTTCGAGGGTTCTTTTTCACATCATTTTGGTTCAGGTTTTGGTGGCAGATGAACTGTATTTCATCAGAGTTTAGAGGAAATTCAAAGCGAAGTTAAGGAAGTTGCTGTAAATGAGAAAAAAAATTCCCAACAAACCCTTTCATTCTAGCTTAACATATCAGCCAAATCAGGAAACAGCTGTACCAGAAATATTGTTTTTAATAATCAGAGAAAGGAGCGGCGGCGCAGCTCCCGTTGGAACAGTGACCCCCGATGGCGAGAAACACTCGGGCGTGCGGCGGGAGGGAGCCGGGGGCCGGGGGGCCGGGGGGCCGGGGGGGCCCCGGCGGGGCGGGGGCCCGGCAGCATCCCGGGGGCTCCGCGTGCAGGGGCGCCGCGGGGCCCCCCCGGGACCGTGCCCCGGGCCCGGTGTCGGGCTGCGCGGCGGGGCCCGGGACCCCCCCGGCCGGGCCCCGCTCCTCGGGGCGCAGCAGCCCCCGGCGCTTCCCCGGCCCCCGGCGGTGCCGCGGCTTCGGGGGGCGGCAGGGGCCGAGGCCGGGGAGAGGGAAGTTCCCTGCTCCAAAAAGGACTGAGGGGAGTGATTGTGCGGTGGCTGCCCCGGAGAGCCTCCAACCGGCGGTTGAATTTCTTTGTATTTCCACTTCCAGAGCTCGAAGGGCACGATGCAGTAGGTGCAAGATATTTCCTTTCTTTCTGGTCAGTACTCATAGTGTTGTGGTTGAGCGGTTTGTTTATCCTGACAGAATGTCATCTGGTTTGGCTTTGATTTTGCAAATAATCCACCTCCAGCTACGAACGCTCTCGCTCTGAGATAGCCTTAACTTCTGTACCGCCACGGGGCACGGGATGATTTCGTGATGGTTAAGGGGAGATGAAAGGATTTTTGCCCTTGTCCTTTTCCCTTGTTTTGAGACATAAACAATAAAGTTTAAGCATTCCCGCAGAAAATTTGGAAAAATGTGAGAAGACAGTAGAGGCCGAATAATTATCCATAATCAATACAGTTAAAGTCAATGGACTCTGCATGTCCTTTTCTAATAGACTTTGTTCTGGGTTGTACCTTGACAGTTTATTTAGAAATATGGACTCTGTAAGGAACGGCTATTTGACTATGTAATCTTGTTAAACACATAAATTCAGTTGGTCTGAAGTCTATATCATTGAAGCCAGCTGGAACTAAATATTTTGATAGCTAAAAAATGGTTCATTGAAGAAAATTCTGAAATAATGGGACTAATGAGTTGCCAAGAGAACTGTTTACATGGGCCTAAGTGAAATTATCATAAAACAAGAGAAAAGAAATTTTTGACCCACGTCTTAAATTCTTGCTTAGTCAAGTTATGCAGACAAATAGATTATATAATGGGACATATTTGTAAAATAAAGCTGATTAGTGATGTTGGTGTCTTATACAACCTACGTCCGGCATTAAATCACATTAATTTATAGGTGATTTTGTTGATGAGCGCACACTGATGCTCCCATGGTGTGAATTTCAATAACTTGCTTTCCTCTTTGGAATCCATAATTCTATTATTTAAGACACTTCATTGTTATAGATAACACATTTTAAGTGATATTATTTATGCTGTTTTGTCTTGTCACTTAGGTTCTTGCTCAAGTTCATTAATGTATTGTGCTCCTCTCTGTACAAGAGGGTGCAGTGAGAGCAATTGATTTTAAGTCCACATGATGACTGATGATATCATGCATGTTTACCGCTTTGACACTGCAGACTAGATGCTAATGCTGCAGAGATAAACATGATGTCATTTTATGCAATTAAACACTTAATATAGAGCAGGTAATGATTTGGTAAGCTATGCACATGCAAGCACTGGCTTTTAATCTTATTAACAGGAGCGGGATGACGCCACAAGTGATATACACATACCCGGGCTGTATCGTTAAAAAAATCTTTTGCAGGCTTGGGTCATTCTGTTGTGATGGGATGAAGATATCTAAAATGTGTCCCTAGCAGCTCATGAGCAGCTTTCATAAGATCTAGAAAGAGATGACAGATTCGAGCCAGCCTGAAAACAAGCAGGAGAAGTGCTCCTGCTGTAGTGGCAAGCAGGCAGGGGAGGTTAGTTGACAATTGCTGGCATTGCATACACTCCGGAGTACGCAAGCACTGTCCGAACCACAGTACATCAGCATGCCACTGCCTTCTCTAAACCTCACTGGACCTTTTCGCTGCTAGCAAGTGCCCGTCTGTGGTAGCTGCTAGAGGGCAACAATGTCCGTGGCATTGATTTAGGGCTGAGTGTGTCCTGGGCTGTCATAGAAAATGTCTCAAAACACCCCAAAATCAGCCAGGCCCACTGCAGTTCTGCCCCATCTCCTGAGCAGCGCGGTGTGTTCCCTGCTCATCTGCACAGCTCCGGTCTCGCTCCTGCAGTGGCCAGGGGCTGCTCAGCACCCATGTCAGTTCCACTGCAAACAGTTGTCCACTCCACAAAAGTGAACCTTTCCCAGCTTTGACAGATTAGCCAAGGTAATCACAGATCTTATGGCACAATTAACGTATCTTTTCTTTATATCTATTGCACATTAACTTGTCTGTGATGAGCCAGGTCATCTGTGAAGTGCTGCATCTCCCCCACAGTGGTGCAGTTTGGATGTGGCAGGTACAGATTTTAAGATCTGCTCATTGTTTTATTGGAAAACTAGAAAATCCAGCAATCAAAAAGGGAGCAGGTTGTGGAATTGGGAAGGCACCATCACAACTGGCACTCTGTGTCTGGGGCTCAGGTTGACCAGCACATGACAGCACGGAGTGAAGATCCAGGAGCACAGAGGACAAGACTTCTGAAATAAAACACCTCGCTTTGTAAAGGGTGCGATACAACTTGGTGACTCTCTCTGAATTTCTGGAATCTCACCATTTTTGGAGGAAATGCTTGCAACCAGAAATGCTGCAGCCAAAGGTGGAGACGCGGGAGCCAAGCAAGCTGGAACTCACTGGACAATTCTGTTTCATGAAGCCTGGATGCAGCTCGGTCTCTGTGGGCACCTGTCCCCCTCTCCCTCTGGAAGAAGTGCAGTTGCTCTCTTCTGTTGCCCTGTCTAACAGATGCCTCAGTCCCACTGACCTCTGTCACTGCTTGTCCTTTCCCACTCCCCTGAAATCAATTACCTTCTCTTCACTGTTCCATATTCATTGGGGCTCCTGTCCTCTGACCTGCAGCTCCTGCTTCCCTGCCAGCTGGAGCACGGCTGCCAGGCTCTGTCCTCGCCAACTGAGCTGAGGGGCCCAGCCAAAATGGATGCTGGGTGCTCCTGGGCGGCTCCCGCTCTGCTCTGGGCTGCAGCGGGGCTCTGCCTTGCACCAGAATGCCGGAGAGGTGACTGGCTGCGGTGGACCATGCGCACCGTGCTGGGGAGAGCATGCTCCTGCAGTTGGAGCAAAGGGAGCTGAGTGCTTCAGGGAGCCACCAACAGAGTCAAGGCCAACAGCTGGGTTTAAGTCCCGGCAGGGGCCGTCTGCCCCCCGGCAGCTGCCTGGTGCTGCCCGTGGAGGTTGGGTCATGCCAGTCCAGCAGCTTCCCAGGTGCCAGGGCTGTTCCTGACCATAGGCAAGGCTAACTGCGGCTGGCCTGGCATGGCAGAGATGTGCAGCCCTTAAACAAGGCTTTCCCCACTTTTTATCTCCCAGATTGGGGTGATCTGTGGACCTCAGGATTAACCCCAGCAGCTGCCAGAGAAGTGCCAGGCTTCGTGGTTCATTTACTCTGGAATAAAACAACATCCCTGTGGCAGGGGACATCGATCCATGAGTAATTCAGCAGATTCCTTTGCAAGGCAATGCACAGCCTATATCTGTTGGTCTGTCCCGTCCAAGCCTGCGTGGAGGCAGGGTGGGCAGCTCTGTGCTGCGGGGGCTGCCAGCACCCACCAGAGCCTGTGCCCCAGCCTCCACCTGCAGCGCTCTGCCAGCTGTGGGGACACTTGCTGCTCAGCACGGGGTGCATGGCACATCCCAGCCCCTGGAGTAGAGGCACCAAGGCGCAGGTTAGACATAACCCATGCATCGCCAGGGGACACTGTTCACTGGGCAGCTCTCAACACCACCAGCACCGCATCTCTCACATCTGCAGAGGACGGTGCTGCTTCCAGGACAGCAGCCCTGCACCTCAGCGGGGGCTGAGCCCACACCTTTGCTTCTCTTTGAAGTTTCCTTTCCAAACACTTGTGCTGGGGCTCATGTTTGGATTTCATTTTGCCTTCTTCCCAAAGTCTCTGGGACATGCCCAGGTTAATATTGCAGTTTATCAACAATCAGTGCTCCAGAAATAGGCTCTCTTTGGGTGATATTTAATGAGCTTGGAAATGAGAATATGGCTGTGCTGATGTAGGAGACAGGAATGAGAATTTTAATGAGGGTTTATGTTTAATAAAAGGTTAATAAATTTTAATTAAATTAAACCAATAAAGTTCAATATTTGCTTAGCATATCAAAGTTCTGTTTGGTGTGGTGGTGTGTGAAATGCTAGCTCACACTCTGCTAACACACGTGCCTGCCTGCTGCTTCCACTGGCATTGCCAGCCCCTGGCAAAGCAGGAATGGGAACAAACACTTGGTGAGGCCTCCGATTTGGCTGAGGGACTAGATGAGGTGTTTGCATTTTGTCATGTTTTGCAGATAACGAGCCCTCAATGTGAAAATGCATCCTTGTGGGGCTGGGTTGGGTTTTGGTCCTGAGAAACCTGTGGCATTTCCTACAGGAAGGGCCCCGCTCTGGGCCATGCGTGCTGCAGGTCTTCTGGTTCAGGAACAGTCAGCAACACACCGAGTGCTGGGAGCTCCAGGCGGCTGGCGGGAGGTGCGGGACGGGGGCTGCATGGCCCCCCTGGGGCAGGCCCCGCTCATCGCAGGGCTCCTGGAGCAAGCTGGGGGCACACGGGGTGGTGCGGCCTGCTGACTGAGAGGTTTCCTATGCAAAGCAGTGTTTGTGTTGGAAAGGTGTTTGCTGCTCGCTGCAGCCTTGGCAATCCCATGTGGTTTCATATTCAACAAACTTTTCTTTAGTTTTACACTTTAAAAATTGAGAGCTATTTCTAAACTCTAAAAGACTACTTCAAGAGAGACTTTAAAGGAAATATGAAAGAAATCCATTTTAGCAATGACTGCAATGGAACAGAAACTAGTGTGGTGCTGGTAGGCTTCTCAGGAGCGGCCAGCATGCAGCCAGTGGAAGCCAAGCCCACCGGCCAGCCCCGGCACAGGCCCTGGTCCCGGGCCTACCAGGCAGAGCTGCCGAGGGGCAGAAGTGCATGAGGGCTCCAAGAGGCCCTGAAAGTCCCATGGCACTGTCCCCAGGTCCCTGCTGGCCTGGAGCTGAGGGGTAGTGGAGCCCTGATGCAGTAGAAGTGTTTTGGTAACAAAAGCTGCCTGTGGAGGTGGTTCCTGTTACCTCCCCACCACTGGTAGACAGAGGCTGGCGGTAACCCAGTGGCCTCTCACAGGGCCCTCAGGAGGGTTTCTGAGCATGGCTCTGAAACTGCAAGTGAACAGCTGGCATGAAACATGACTTAATTTTTTACAGGGGCCTGAGCCAGATGTGGTGCCTGCTCTCTGTGCTGGGTCATGGCTAATCAGCTGGGGAGGGAAGGGGGACGGGGAGGCTGACACAGCTCAGCTGGCAGGCGCCAGAGCCTGGCACAGCCTTTGGTGTGTGCACAGAGAGCAGCCAGTGTGGCATGACATGGCACAACATGGCATGGCACTCGACAGCACGGCATGGCACAGCATGGCATGGCATGGCACAGTATGGCACACTGGAGCACTGCACTACCACCACCACTCAGGGCCCCCTCTGGCAGAGTCCCTGCTCATGGAGGCACTGGCAGCTCTCGTGGCACCGCAGAGACCAGTTGTGCCGTCAGGGGCTTCTGCTGTGTGGGCAGTGCACCCTGGCACAGAGTGTCCGTTACACTAGATCTGAAAGAAATGGAAAAGCTCAGGGTTTATTTAGGATCAACATATGTGGCTAAAGCCACAGCTTTGTTTGCATCAGCTGCTAATGCAGCTCCAGGAATTCTCCTGGACAGCCACTCGGTGTCTTTGGTCCCATTTCCCACCCCCTGCTGATGATGCTGGTGCAGCCCACACCTGCAGTTCGTATCTGCTGTCACAGGAGTGGGGAAGTGGCCGTCAGCGGTGCAGGCCCTGCTGCCTCCCCGGTCCGCGTGATGGGCCGCAGGGACACTGGAGCTCTCAGCACCCTGCACAGTGCGTGTGAAGCAGTGGGGGCTTTGGGAGGCAGAGTGGCTCCCCGCAGCCCTGGCCAGGGGCTCAGCCCCTCGGCTGGCTCCAGCAGAGAGTTTGGGCTTCAGCTCGTGGTGGCAACTGCCCTCGGCATGGCGAGGGAGAGCAGCAGGCGGGGAAACGATTAAGAAATGTTATTAGGAGGCTTCACAGGCAATAAATGTATTTCTTCTAAAAGAACTGGAGGAATATTTGGATTATTACATTTATTAGAGTGCTCAGCAAATGTGTTACACCCATATGACAAATAAATGTGATGGTTTCAGATTTCATTAGGCAGCCCCAGGCAGCTGTGCTTTGTCCCAGCCACAAATGAGCAGGGTCTCTGTCATGATTCCTTAATGGTCATTTTTGCATCAGTAGTAATGAATGTGCCCAGTGGAGCTGCCATGTCCCTTAACCCTTGCCCAGCAGCGAGGCCGCAGCGCGGGAGCTCCCAGGGCCTGGGCACAGCTCGAGGAGGGCAGCAGCCGCCTTGGTCCCGAGGAGCCGGCGTGGGAGCCCCTTTGCAGGATGAGGCATTTCTGTGTCCCCTAAGCAAGATGGCAGCAAAGGGAAGGAGCTCTGGGCTGCCGGCACGCAGCTTGGTGCCCTCCCAGCTCTGGCAGCCCTGCTGCAATGTGGGCCCAGACCCTGGCCCTCCGGGCTTTGGGAGAGCTGCACCATCCGCAGGGGAAGGTGTGCGGGTGAGCGGCAGGCTGGAGAGCGACAATAATTGCTTTTTTTTTTTTTTAAAGTTCCCAGTGTCAAAACCAATCTGAGCAGTGGATGCATATATTTAAATTAAAAGTAATTAAAAATGTGCTGCCAGAAAAATGCATGATGGATTCAATGTAAGAAAATGAAGTAATAAAATACTTTATGGATTAACTCATATCAGACTGTTTTGCAAATTTATTTTTCATTATGATACATCCATATCAGATAATGTCTGAATTTATTATGCTGCCTTCAGGCAGGCTGTGTCTGAAACCTTCACAGCCCCATTTGGGTCCTGGTGACTGGTGAGCAAGGTTTCTGTCATCATTTCTTAGTGGTCACTTCACCTCAGTAATAATGAACGAGTCAAGCAGGGCTGTTATTTTCTTTAATCTCTTTCCTCATATTAAAAAAATACAGCCAGCCACATCATTATTGCAGCAGGCCCAGAGGACTATTTCCAGGTCATTACTCCAGTTCGTCTGAGCGTCTCAAGGTCCTAAAGGGTTTGGGGTTATATGCAATAAGGCGTTCGTCGACAACATTTCCCTTGAGCCCTAGGTGTTAATGAGAAAGGTTTTCCATGTGGCTGTTAACAGTGTGTGGTTTAAAAAGTCACAAAGAAAATGGGATTTCCTACTCCAGCTTTCTGTCTCATTGTAGATCTTTTTGTTTGCATACCGCAGGAGGATATTTACCTCTCTAATTGCTTGAATTCACACAGATATTTTTCTAGAGGGGGAATCTTAACTGTATTCAGGGTAGGTTTCCACAAGCCAAGTTTGCAAATTTCTGGTTTATTCACTTTTATTTATCCCCATATTATTCTGACAGAATATTTTTTACCTTTGTGGACAGAAGAAACATCAAATTGCAAACTTACAAGAAGGCTAATGCCATCAAAAATTCCATTTCTGCCCAAGACAGAGGCCCAATGTAATAATAAGCATTTGAACATTATAGTAGGGTTATAGATTGCAGTTTGGTGCCTCCATACTGCGTCTCACGGGACAGCCCAATGCAGCAATTACATGACTAGAGTGTGCTGTGAAAAAACCTTCAGACTAAATGACACCAAGCGGGGCTGAGTCCCAAACTCTGTTCACGCACAGCATCCGTCAGGAGCCTGTTCTGCTGGGTGAGGGGCTCTGGCTTTGGCAGGGCCCCTCGGGAAAGGGGCTGCCCACAGGTATGGGCAGGCAGCAGCTGCTGGCGGAGGATGCTGGGGAACTCCCCAAGCCTGCTGGTATGGGCAAACAACCACCAGCCCTCCTCTGGGGAGTGTGAGACCCCTCAGCCCAGAGGACTTCAAAACTTGGAGGCTTGGACTTTCCAACCTCACTTTTCATGAACATTTTGTCTGCTCAGCATTCTCAGCTATTTACCAAATGAGAGCCCAGTACACTCGTGGTGTGCTTTTAGAGCTGCTATGAATTTTGAAATGTATAAAAATGACAGAATATTAACAAAAGCATTGATTTTCCTATTTATTTTTATGCATTTTATTAACTAAAACACTTTAAAGTGTAACCACTGTGTATTAAATTTACTCTGCAATGTTAGATATGAATCTCAAACAATAAAACAAATTAAATTTACCACATTCTTTACAGAGCAGAAATGCAGAAGGAACAGATCCCATGCGCAGCCTGTGCAGGCGGAGCTCAGTGCTCTGTCCCCTGCAGCCGCGTTGTGCTTCTGCTTGCCAGGGAGGTGCCTGGATGCACTCCCCCATGAGCTCACATAGGTATGGGATAATGCACCTGGAGCCATAGGGATAACTTCGGGAATGTCATATCTGAAAACAGGGTTGGAGCAAAGGTACACTGTCCTGCTAGCAGTTTTTATAACCATTTACTCAAAAAAACTTAGCTCTGTTTTGCTCCAGACAAATGGCTTGAAATTGTCTCAGCTCATCCTCAGAAAGGACATTTTACCCATTCTCTGAAAATCTACCACAGTTTAGTGAAAGTACTCTGCTTTGAAGCTCTGCCATGCTCGAGCGAATTTTGCAATAAAACTAATTCCAACTGTGGAGAGATTTTTGGTGGATGGAGGCATGCTCACATCCCATAGATCTCACAGCCATTTTATCATTAATTTTTAAAATCCTTTCGAACAGAGAAACAAGCCCACCCGGAATGCAATCCAGCGGGGCCCATGGCTGGGGTGTGAGCCATGCTAAAGAAATGCCAACCATTCTGGGAGAAAAAAGCAGCATCACTCAGAATTACTGAATGTATATCAATCTTACTCTTAACCTGTTCTTTTTAATGCTGTGCAACTGCACAAATCTAGTTATTAGCAAAACTTAGAGGTAAGATAAGTGCAGAGGCATAAAAATATCTTGGTTCCCCAATGGGGATAATATTAGCACGTCACTGTATAGCGATATTGTGCAGAAGAGCTTCATTTGCGTTTGTGAAGCATTTGCATTATACTGATGAGTACTAGGAAAAGCCAATGAGGAAATTAATATTTCTGCTTTCAGTGCCAGGCTTACATAATCTGGGGGCACATGTTGCCTGCTGGCTGAAAGAAAATATTCGACCAACTACTGAGCCACTGAGAATGAGACATTTTAGCAAGGAGCGAGGCTCCATATTTATTACTACTTCAAAAGAAAAAAAAATGGTTACAGGAATGTGTAGATATGTCTGTGTGACTGTGTTGCAATGCTCACACAGAAAGTGGGGAATGAAAGCAACCTTAACTCCAGTGTTTCAGAATTTTAAAGCGCTCTTGACTTGGTAACATAAGTGACAGCAACTGCGTGAAGCTTTTCCAAAGGGAATATTAGGATTGCGAACAAAGTCACTGGATGGAAGGGGAGGAGAGCGCCTTGGTGCGGGTTCCCATGTGTGCAGGCTTTTGCACTGCCTCTGCAGCAGTCAAAGCCAGGCAGAGCTGCTGTGAAGCAATACTGTACACATGCATGCATGCTACAGAGGAATTTGTCTTCGGCTTTAATGAGCCCACAGTAGCTAACCTCCCGCCCACACCTGTTCTTTTAAATCTGTATTACGGTACAAACCTAATTAACAGCAGATCTTAGAGGCAAGCTGCACGCATGGGCATAAAACAGAGTACCGCAAGCTGGAATACAAAATCTATATATAGATCCCTGTATCTTCCTGACTCTAAATAGGCTGTGCAATAGCTATTTTGGGGGAGGAGGTGGTATGTGGAGAGCCCTGCGCGGGCGAGGGAGGACGCCAGGCAGCCCAGCTGCCCAGGTAGGCTCGTTAATGCGCCTGGCCTTTTCAGGGAAGATTTAGAAGGACTCTGCAATCTGCAAATTCTAAAGAGCTGACGGAGACAGTTATTAAGGGCTGGTAGGTGATGGCTGCTCACCGTGTTATTAAAGTGCTAAAAGATTATGTCTCTGATAGCTGTGTGCTTACAGTGTCCTTCATGACCACTTCCACAGGGACAGAGACAAGGAGAAAGGCAGAGGATCGATAAAAGGATATTACCACTGGGCCAATCCCAATAATAAGAGAGGTGATATATACACACCATTTAAATTGTCCAACACATTTAATGTTCATTAACACTAATTTTCACAGTGCTGGTGTTTAACATATTATTGCAATGAAATTAATAAAAAATACCCCACAGGAAATATAATTTAACTGTTTATATACTCACCTTTTGATTGCCAATTTCCTGCCGAGCTCTGTTCCCGCATCAGCGTTTGCAGGAAACAGCAGCCATGAGAGGAAGCAGCCAACGCCGGGGAGCATCTGCACAGTCCCGTGCCTGGGCACCCTCAGTGTGTCCGGGACCCACCAGACCTGGCAGGAACGTCCTGCGGAGCCAGGGCTGCCAGCAGCACTGTCCCCAAGGGATCAGCACCGTGGAGGCTCGTGGAGGGGCAAAGGCCAGGGGCCAGGAGTGGGCTTTTCCCTGAGTTTCCCTGTGCTTCACCTGTGTTTTTTCTCCTCTTCCTATTCTCTCTCTCTCTGTTTTGAAATTTCCTTTTTTTTTTTTTTTTTTTCCTCATTAGAAATTTCCTCTGGATCAGATGAATGAATGTTCATTTATCCTTGTGAAAAATCTCATCCTGAATTTGTTTTAGTGTAAGGGCATTTTTCACTTAACAGGAAAAAAATAAACATGGAATAGTTTTGTTATTATGCAGTAATTACTGGGGAATTACGTATTTATTTATCTCTTATGAAGCACATGGAAATTGTATTTGGCCACAGTGTATAAATTGTGGTATAATTGCTGTAAAATTTATAGTTTTTATACTTCCAACAAGTTAGCTTTTAAATCACACAACCCCCATGTAAATACTTTAAAATTATTCAGTAATTACTTATTTACATTGTAATTAAAATAAGTAATTAGCATACATTTACAGAGGATTTACATACTTATTTGTGAAAATAGTTCCTTGGCAGATGCAAAAGAAATCTTTAGCTGATCATAAAAAAATAGAAAATATACATGCATCGAGAACAAGGCAGTGTGGCTGTGGGACAGTGCCTGGCCCAGCACAGGGAGCGAGGGCTGCGTCTGCCCAGCCTGCGCCACCTGGCCACCGGTGTTTCCCTGGGGCCGGCTCGGCCAAGCCTGCTGGTGATGGGGAGCGAAGCAGGACAATGTGGGGTCAGGCAGCCAGAGGTCCCGCAAAGCCATGAGCTGGGCTCCTGGGGGCAGCTGGCTGCGCTCACAGACCTGCTCAGCCTCCTCGTGTTCCCGTGGCAGCTGGCCCAGGGGTTTCTCCAGAGCCTCCTTTGCCCTGTGCAGGCAACGTGAGCCTTAGCTGGAAATCCTAATTCAGGAATGAGGATTTGGAAGCAGTGCTGGCAGTGTTACTTGGCCCATGCTGTGCCAGAGGGCTGGCAGAGCCTCCTGCTCCTGGAAGTGGCCAGATTTGCTCCAAAGAAAGAGCCGTGATCTTAGAAAGTGTAGCGTTGTGGACTTCAAGCCAAAACCGGCCCTTTAAAAGCCCATGCAGGGACCACGAGGGCTCAGTGTACAGGATTAGTAAAACATCCACTGGCAATCCTCAGGGCTGTGTAGTTACTGTGTATGTATTTCAGCTAAACAAGACAAATCTGGCTGATGATTGTGTCTAACTAGGAAGAATGATTGAAGGTCTGTGCCCTCGCCTGTAAGGATAACATAAATGATGATTGGTTTGAGGCAGGAACTCCCAGGCCAAAGCAGGCACAGCAGCGCAGCGTGCCGCAGCCCAGGCATCGCCGCCTGCAGGGGGGCCCAGGGCTGCCCCCGCCTCTTGCTGCTGGCTGGGGCTGTGCTGAGGGGAGCTGCGAGGAAGCCTGCAGCATGGCCCTGCTGTGCCCCGCAGCCGCATACCCACCCCAGCAAGTACTTGTGGCACAGGTTAGGGAAGGTTTTTTTTTTTTTTTTTTCCTTACAGATTTGCATTCCCTGTGGGATCTCCGCTGGAAAAAAGTTCCAATACCCAAGGATTCATCAGATGGAGCATTTGTGAGTGTGGGCCGATGCTCATGTTGGCAATGGTGCTAATACATGCTGCTCCCAGCACTGGCATGCGAGCATTTCTGGGCCAGTTTGTGAATGCACAGCTAGGAGCACAAAGGTGCTGGCAAAGATGTTCCTTGTTTGAATAAGCTAACAAGCCTACACAATTCCTTCCCACTCCTTTTCACATCAGGATTGAGCAGCAGACAGCAGGCAAAGCAGAGTGGTGGCGGTCTGTGCTGGGGGCTCCTGGGGCTGCCCCAGGCTCTGGGCAGCAGCCTCGCACTGGGGCCTTGCTTAAGAGCTGCTCCCACAAGCCCTGCATGTGTGCAGCGGCAGTGTGTGTGTCCTTGCACACCAGCCTGCACTCTGGGTCCTGCTCTCCATCTACTGTGTTCCAGTTTCCCAGACTTGCTGTTGTTTTAGTGTATTTCTACCACCGCTTTTATCTTTATTAAGAAAGCACATTTCTGTACCTTGTGAGTGCCAGTGGGAAGAGCTAGGAATGTTGCAGGTATCCAGCACATAATGTAAAAGGAAGGCATTTTTCAGGAAATTAAGAGTTCTGGTGGGCAGATTAATAGGTGTTAATGAGAAGGACCTCATTGTTGGCATTGATTTAGCCATGTTTACCTGGTTCAGAAATTTGTTTCTGGTGAGACAAAGCAAGGTGTGCACAAAGGGAGTATGCAGCAGTCTCCGTTGTGAAATTGCACTCCCTCCCCAGAGCCCTTTTGCCGGGCTGTTATCACATGTGCTGTATTATTGGATTTCTCCAAAGTCTCCCTTTATCCTTATTAATGCTGTGAATGTTGTAGCAAGGAGTGATATGATCTAAGATTGGATAAAATCACAATTCGTCCTTCTTCTTGGTGTAAATGTAACAGGGCTTAACTGTACAAACAAATAAGCCTAAATAGAAACATTTGTGATGATAAATGGGCAAGGAGAGCGCTCTCTGCAAGGTGAGAGATGACAGTGCCTGTGAACAGAATGGAGAATTTCGCTGCTTCAGGGTCAGTCTCAGGCAGCCTCAAGGTCAGCTCTGCTCTCCCTGCTGCTCCTCCTCCTTCTCCCTGCTGCAGCGGCAGACGTCCTCGCACCTTGTGCTTTGGGCTTCCCTGGCTGCAGCAGTGGCTCCAAGCAGCCATAGGCACATTGGCGGCGTGGCGTAGCCTCCGCAGCTTGTTGGGCGGGCTGTGGGGTTGAGCTGACAGGGAGAAAGCTGAGGGCTAAGCCTCACTAGGAGGGGAAAAGCAAATCTGCTCAGCAGCATAGCTAATGTGTTACTCAATTGTTTGCATTACTGGATTGGCATATGGTGTAAAACATTCCCCTGTTTTTAACTTATCTTTCATGTCGAGCGAACAGTGCAGAACTTGACGTCGTGGACAGGAAGGCACTCCCTGGCTGGGCATTCCTGCACCCGTCTGCCTCCGGCCCTCAGTGAGCCCTGCAATGAGGGGAAAGCAGGAAACAAGGGGTCACCTCCCTGGCCGGCTCTTTTTGACGCAGTGGATGGCAGAGGAGCGAGGCCCGCGGCGGGCTGACCCTGCGCTCCCCTCGCAGCACTGGGGCAGCGTGTAATGAGGCCCCGTGCGGATATTGATATGACAGAACAAAAGGCCAAGGTGCAGTAAGGACAGCAATCCGCAGGTCTCAGTCCATTTGTTTTTCACACCAAATCCATCAAGTTAATGGGTCACCTTTCTGTGGCAGCTCATGATTACCTGCTTACGTGGGGAGAGCGGCAGGTAGGCGGCCGGCCAGGGGCAAGGGGGGGCTGGTGCCAGCCGCCTCTCCCGCCGCCCTGGGGATTTATGACAGGTCAGCACCACACGTTTCCCTGATAGATCAAGTGGATTGGAGTTTATTTGGGTCATAACGACCAGTGTTGTTTGCTGTGACAAAAGACTGATCTGGAGAGGCCGTGGCACTGCCTGGGGAGCACAGCGCATGCAGGGGCACCTGGTGGTGGGGTGGCAAGGGCGGACAGGCCCTGAGGGGGCCTGGCGCGAGGGGAGCAGAGCTGTGCTCCCATCTGGCCCCCTGGGCGCCCTCTCAGGGCTCCTCTGCCCTCGCTCACGGTTCTTTTTGCTGAAGTGCAGCTGTGAATGGAAGGCAGAGGGGCCGTCTCCTATGGCAAACCCTCCATAGCCCTTGTGCTGCCACCCGCCTCCGCCACTCTCAGTGTGCGGTGACCGGGAGGAAGGGCATCGGCTCCCATACCCCTGCAGAGCCCCCCGGGCACCTGCTCTGGCAGCTGCGCTGAGCTGAGAGGAAAAATGTCCCTTTCTGTGGTGTCCTGCTCGTGCACGTTCCTATTTAATATTCATGCACCAAAATGAGACAAGTGCTTAATGAGATCAGCCATGAGTTTCATTTGAACTGTTCCAGCAAAGGACTCCTCAAAATTGCTTTGCAGTGGATGTGCTAAAAAGTTTAATACTTGCACACTGATAACCCCTGCGGGGTCCGTGCTACACTGTGCAGCAAGGAGTTTTAGCTGCTCTCCATTGCTATTGAAAAGGTGGAGCTGGAAACTCACGCTTTTTAAAAACTGTTCTTCATGGGCTTCAGTAGAAGTGTAAAAGGTTATGATCAGTAAGATCATGGAGAATAAACCAGTTGCATTTGTTGTTCTTTGGGTTGCCTACCTCTTGTTTAGGGTTAATATCACAGAATGCATGGACAAAAGCTAAACAATACTAATTATTTCAATGCATAGAAAAATCCATCCTCAGAAGACAGAGCTAAATCTCACGACATCTTCAGGCATTGAAGCCATCTGTGATAAGGACGGTTGCCTTTCAAAGATAAGGAAAGAAAATTGAAACATATACATAAACGGCTTCAGGCCATGAATCATTCTGCAGTGTCCTCACTGTTGGAGTGTGGCCATCACAAAGAAAACAGTAATAATAATAGTAACAATAATTAATACGGTGGGTCCTTTTTGCTGCTCCTGGCTGGAGGGTCCTCAGCCAGATCCTAGACACTAGACCAGGAACAGTAAACATACATTTATGGTAATTCTATTTGAACTCTTGAGAATATGTCCCACACCACTATGATTTGATGGCTTATTAAACCCTGCAGGGTACCTTCTCAGGATGGGAGTGCTAGGAGCAGTTGGAGGGAGAGGGAGAGCCATCAGCAGGGACCAGCATCATTTCCCTCCTAATTAAAAGTCAAAATGTCATCTAGGTTTTTGTATTGTAATTGCAATGGTCATTGCAAAGACACCATGAAATCTGGCTGCATTAGCACTTCTTTGGGGGGAGGTCTGGTGAATGAAGATGTATTGGAGGCTGCACTCTGGCATTCTTCTTGTACAAGTCCAGGCTTTAAGTGCAGTAAATGAGCCCCCTGCCAAGAGCTCACCTCACCTCTGCGCCCCCCCCAACTATATCAAAGGACTCAAATGAAAAAAAAATCATACATTCCAACCCTAAATGATACCAGTAAGTTTGTGCAAGCTTATGTAAATCACACAAAAAGTGACAAGTTTTCCTATTAAAAGATAATTGTAATCAGGGTGCTGGACGTGCGGTGCACTGATGATTGGAGATAGACGGGCAGCGTGAAAAGATGGATCGTTTTAATTTGCACCAATTAAATTGAAGTTCATGGGATCATCTTCTTCAATCTTCATGAATACTTTATTTTCTGGCTGCTATGGAGCTATTAAAAAGAATGATTGAGCCAAGAGCTAGGCATAGTATATTTTATGAAATATCACCTTTAAAGAATTTGAGTGCGCCATTTTCATAATGAGTTTTCTAGTACCTAATACCCTTCTATATTACTACATTTTTAAAGTGGATTGATCTGGAAAGTGCAGAAAGTGCAGGTAATGATACATTTTGCTAGGATAAGGTGGCTGATAATGTATCATGTTACTGCTCTGAGAATAATAGATTGCCTTGTGTTTGAGATATGGCATTCTTATTTTGGTGCTTGCCTTGTGCAGACAAGGGGAATCCTCTATGTCTCTTGAAAAAAAATGTTTAATTGTTTGCACAATTTCCTTCTTGTTTCTTCTTTGTCTTTTTTGTAGTTTGTGACCTCAGAAAGAGATTTCTGAGGTTTGAGGGAAGCTGTGCTCAGGTATGCATTTGTCTTGATGGATGTTGTTAGAACAGAACAGCATGTAGGAGACAACACACTATGGGAGATAAAGAAATACACAATCCTATATTATTTACCAGTGCCTCACATTCTCTTCCCAAGAGAAATGAGTGATGATAGCTTCAAAAGGATAAGTCAATGAGAAGGGTGGTCATCTCTCACTCACAACTGCCAAAAAGGCCCCAAGTCTCACTATTTCACACGCAGACAAATCAAAAGCTTAACAGGCAACTGGTGATGCTCAGCTCTGTGCATGGAGGCAGGAAGGGGGGGGGGGGTGTTGATCTTACCTGTGCTGTTCTTGTCCAGCTTTTCTGTCTGCCAAGCAGAGAAGTTCCTCCTGCGGTGCCTGCCTGACCCCCTTGGCTTCACTGCTTGCATCCAGATCCACCTGTTCCCAAGCTGCAGCGGCACCTGGCTGTGGCTTGCCGGTGTGGGCACCAGCACCTGCACCTGTGAAGCTGCCCAGAAGCCTTTCAGCACTGTGAAAGCCCCAGAGCATCTGTCAAGGTTGGGAAGCATTTGCAGGTTTGGGATTGGTGCCAGTTTGGTGATTGCATTCTTACCTTGTAAATAATGCACTTTATGTTCCACTGGATAAAATGTAGGCAAAAATGCAGGAGACCTCATTCCCTTCAGTGCCTGTGGCACCAACTGGTTAGGTTCATTTTCATCATCCAGTAGCAGAGAGGTGCCACCCTTTAAGGAAACAATAATCAGAACAAGCGGGGACACGACTCCCAGGCTTGCAGCACTGCAGGAACAAGCAAACGTGTCCCACAGGGACAGACGGCTGCTAACACGTGCTGGTCCCAATTCCCAGGGGTGCATCCTCAGCACTGCAAGTCACAGCAACATGATGCCATCTCTCTCTACATAGGTTTAAGCAACAGCAATCATAATTAACCCTGCTAATTAATCAGGGCATAACATATTAATTGCCAGCACACGAGGCTCCAATTGAGCAGGTGCTGTGTGGGAATCTAATAGGATAATGAACTGACTAGCAGTGCCACGTGCAGCAGAGTGCACATCACTTGGAGGGACAGGCTTGGCAAAATCCAGCATTTAGCCAAAAAATGCTGCCTCTCAGCATTGCAGTCTACAAACGAGCAGGTGGAGCCTGGGGTGCATGGGGTGGAAGCCAGAGAAGGCAGAAAGGGAGGTGCCACGGCTGCCCACCCTCCCAGAGCTGCCCATGGGGAGATGCTGGTGGAAAGCTGTTGGAAGGGTGGGACAGCGATGTGGGGTCTGGTCGTGCAGTGAGGGGAGTGCAGTGTCCAGGGACAGGCTGTGAGACGTGCAAGTGGATAACTGATGAAGTTCCCTCTAAGGTGCTGGAGCTGTGCCTGTCCTCTGCTCCCCCCGCCACAGTGTCTCCTGCTGGGGTTGGCACGTGGTGACCTTCCAGTGATAACACACCCTAACTTCCACAGTTTGAGGAAGGTTTTAAGAAGTTTTTGAACTGCAGATCTATCAGGAGTAGGTTCAGAGTTTAAAACATTTTAACTTTTCTTTTTTTTGGCCACTTAGGATGCTCTTAACAAAGCATTAGAGGAAGACAGAGGTCACTGAACTTCAGGCACTTTTTTTTTTTCCTTTTGCTATTGCAAATAAAGACCCAATACCAAAGAAATACTTGTTGACTCATAACAGATACTTCTGTTTGGCAGAAAGAATTATCCAAGTCCCACATTTTCCCTTCACCAGACTTGCTCAGGAGAGCTCCTGGCCTACAGAAGACCCAGGGAGCCCAGCTGGAGACCTGGGTGGTGGCACTGAGCAATGCAAGAAATGGGGCCAATCTCTCCTCTCCATCTCCTCGCAAAAGACTCCCCCCCAACCACTCCCCAAACGCATGTTGCACCTGAAGCCTCTCTTACTCCTGCTATCAGCAGCTGCATTCAGTGCAGCAGCAGCCAGAGGCATGGGGATCAAGGGTCCTGGCCCTGCATGCTGCAGGAGGGACCCTCCAAGAGGCAGTGCTTTATTCCAGCTGCCTGACAAGGTCTTTACACATTTAATCTTTGGACTTCACAACACAATTCAGTGCAGCACAGCGCTTATAGCTCCAGCCCAGATGTGGAGCTTATGACAACAGAAGTAGGAGGAGATGCCTTAAGGTCTGCCTCCTAGCAGTTCACATGTGGTAGCACAGGTCTGTGCTCGGTGTGGACCGGACGGTTGCACTGCCATGCATCCCTGGAGGAGACGCCCTCTGCAGCAAGGAGGGGTCTCGTCGACAGAAGCTGGGGTCACCACCTGCCCTGTCCCTGAAGCAGGACCACAGATGTGAGCCACAAACCCGCCCTCTCCTTTGTCCACCTTCACCCTTCACATCTCTAATATTTAATAATGTCTTATTTAGGGCAAGAGCGTTTGCTATGATTGCACAGGACCCTCTGTGATCTGCTTCACCATTGCTTAGTTTAATTGTCCTAAAATTGGCAATAGATTAAAAGAAAATAATTATCCCTAATTATGTTAATTAAATGGCTAATTCATTAACCAGCTCAACATCTTTTACTTGGACCATCTCTGCTATACAAGATTTTGCTTCCAGGAGGAAATGCCAGGCGCATGCTGCATTCGGTGTAAACTAAGTTGCAGCATGTTTAGTGCAAGCTGTATGAACAAAATCCCCTCATTATTCAGATGACAGAACAAAACTATAAATAGTGGATCGCAATTAAAATCAGAACAATTACTTTTTATCCATTATGCTGCTTTTTGCACAATAGCAGCCTATAAAAGGAAAAAAGCACAGTCCTTTTAGATCTCTCTCTCTCTCTCTCTCCCCTTATCCAGAACTGTAGCTGGCTTGCTAATTAGGAAGCTTTTGAATTAGATTATTTGCATGTCTGAACAGGGCTAGGGTATTAAACATCCCTGAGGACATACTATAATAACCTCTTCAGTGGCTTTTAGGATCCCTAAGGAACCAGGAACTCTGAAAAAAACCTCCAAAAGGAGGGAAAGTGCATAACGATTTCATCCAATTAGGTATGGATTAGTCGGCTCTGTGTCTTTGAATCCTGCTCACAGTGAGAAGGTGTTCTCCTCCAGGAACATTTGACAAAATCATCGGGGAAATTATAATGCAGAACCTAAATGAAATTGCAATACCTTAGTTTCTCCTCCAAGAAAAAATAAACTACAAAATCAATACAGTGGTGTATAAAGTAAAAAGAAATGCACCAGTCACTTTATTGCTTAGCTTCAAGCATAGCCACTGTGTTTATAGCATTCATGAGTGACTATCAGAGCTAGACTGCAAAGGACAAATGCTGCTGCTGCTATGATTGGCTACAGCAGATTTTAATTTTTAAATACCACTGGTATTATCCTCCTCACAATGGCTTTCCACACTCTTCCAGTTTTAAGAAATCACCAGCCCATTTATATTTAACAAGACAATTAAGTTGCCTGAGCACTCTAAGTGCAGCAGGCATATGCAGTGAGGCCCCTTCAGGAAGCCGGGTTTGGTACAGGGCTCTGTTTGGTTCCTGTGCTCTGTGGGTGCTGTGGTCACACATGTGCTTTTGAAGAGCCACGGCTGCAGGATGGGCAAAAGGCTGACTTTGCCCATGACATGATAGTTTTGTTCATGCCACTGGCAGCTGTTGCATGGGAACAGTGATGGACAGCAGGGCTGGTGCCCCCTTCCAGCACTATGGTGGATTACGAGAGGAGCAAATCCCAGGCATATGCTCACCTCCACCTTCCTTTTCTTTCCATGGGTTTCTGTGACAGGTGGCTGAGCCATGGCCTCTGCCTGCACCCCACAGTCCCTGGCCCTGCACCGTGGCAGGAGCTGGTGCCCAGCCTGGGCACTGTGGGCAGCCAGAGCAGGACAGCAGGAAGGAGTGTGGGCAACTCTGCAAACAAACACTGCAAGCCTGTGGTTTGCCTGTGGTTTGCACTGAGAGCACATTGATTTTCCTTTTCCTTTTTTTTTCTTTCTTTTTTTTTTTTTTTTTCCTACTGCTGAGATTTAATTTGAAGGAACTGAAACTAGAGCTTCATAAGAAGTATGATTATTATAAACTGCCTGTGGAGGTAAGCCATGCTTATAAGACTGCACCTGCAGGGACTACTCAGTGTCACCTCTGTGTGCTGCACCTCACTGTTTGGGAGCCCAAGTGCTGGTACCTAATTGGAATGGATTTCTAGAACAGCAGTAAGAGAAACTACCCCCAAAACTGAACCTGCAGCACTAGACTTTATAAATCCCAGCACTTCTAGATAAATTGTCTATGCTGGTGTTCATACAGTTAGCATGTGGTTTTGCGTACTTGAAGCTGTAGGAAACAATACAAGCATCAAGCTAACAGCATCCCCTTACCCAAAGAAATCCCCCTTTAGATAATGTGGAACTGATTTCTGCCTTTGTCAGATATAAAGGGAGTAACAGGGGTTCCCCTTGCAACAGCATTATCTTGGCCATGAATATTTAGCTCAGGCCTTGCCTGGTCAGCTATGGCAAGGAACACCACCCCACATCATGTGAAAATGCCATTCATTATATTTTGAATTTTCCATCTTTGAACTCCCTGCAGTGTCCCTTTGTGCTTGGGGGGGTTCGGTGGGGGGAACATGTGAAGCTCAGCCTAGCTCTGTGGGACCTGTCCGAGACCCTCTGACTGGCACTGCACAGCATGTCCAGCGGGGAGGTATTCATAGACAGTTATTTTAATATTTTCTACCGTCTTCTTGTTCCCATTCCTCTCAACCCCTGACATCTTGTTTGCTATGCAGCTTTGAACATGTGTTGTTCAAGGTCTCAGCAGTGGCCAGCTTCCCAAATCCACTAGTTGTACACTGACTTCTGTTTTTCGGAGCATTCATGTTTATTAATACGAAACATCCCTAGCTATCATGCCATTCATTCTTCTGCTTTGGCCAAATTTCTCAGAATTTCTTTCATCTTTTCCAAATTTAACTGATTTATACAACTGTTTCTTTTTCCAGGTCAGTAATTAATATATTAATGCCATTAGATTGAGTGCGTAACCATGTAGCACACTGCTAGTGACCCTTTACATTGATTAATAAAAGACTATCTACCACTTTTGTTTCCTTCCTCTTAGTCCATCTTATTGATTCATAATGCTACTGTATCTCTTACCCCCATTTTTATCTTGTTTCCTAAGAAATCCTGTGGGAAGACCTCATTAAAAGCCTTTTGAAAGTCTAAAAATATGTCAAGATATTCTCTTTTATCCATTTATATATTGGTAGGTTCAAAGTATTCTAACAGATTAATGAGACATGATTTTGCACAGCAGAAACTGTGTTGATTGGATGTGATCTTCAAGGTATTTTATCATTCTATATTTAATAAATGTTTAAACCATTTTGCCAGATACCTGTGCAAAGCTGAATAGTGCCTAATATCCTGGATTACGCTTAGAGTCTTTTAAAAATGTATAATATACAGATAAAACCTCTCTTCTCTCCTTCCAGAAAGGAAAAACAGTGCAAATGTTGCTGCTATATTCATTTTGTTCTTAAATGCAGTGAATATCTAAATATGTAGCCCTTTATTTTCTCCCAAATCAGCTCTAAAATGAGACACAGTGAATATGTAAATAAACTGTAAGTTTGTCTTCTTCTATATATACATATACTGCAATCCCCCAAACAGCTAATTGACATAATTGCCCATTGCACCTGCATAATTGGGATGGAGCTCAGTGCTGCGAACACTCCCTCGAATGGCTGGGAGCAGCATGCACCTTGCAGGTTTCCTTCCTTTTTCCACCCAGATCTGTTCAGATCCCCTCTGCAGACACCCCCTGGGGTCTGGGTACTTTCCACTTCCTTGGAGTTTGTTCGTTTTTTCATGAGTTCTTTTTATGAGAAATATGTAACATTTTTCCCCATTATTATTTCACTGTAAAGATTAGCTTGTCAAAGTTTGAAGATTGAAACTATAAAACATTTTTTTCTCTGTTGGAGAACAGTTAATTTCTTTAAAATGAATACCATCTTAATTACAACCCGCTGTTCATTATAAAACAAATTACTGGGAAATTATTTGTCCTCTCAGTTGCTCATGTCTCTGTTTTACGAAAATGGAAACTTCTCACAAAATTGTCTGTAGGTTTAGACCTTTCCAAAACAATACCCACAGGTACCTCACAACGCAGGGGACAAGCGCAACAGTCCCCAGCTCTGCGCCTCAGCTGCACAGCAGCCAGCTGGGGACCCACCACTCCCACCTCACCTTGGCCGTGGTAGGGTCTCAATTAATGCATTTATCCTAATTCTGCTTCAACTGTAGAAGCAACCAAGAACTAAAAAATCAACCCAACTTCAACTACAGCAAGAATACATTTTGAAAATGAAGAGTGTGAGGCTGCATTTGGGCT
Organism: Cygnus atratus; assembly: GCF_013377495.2. Taxonomy (NCBI): domain Eukaryota; kingdom Metazoa; phylum Chordata; class Aves; order Anseriformes; family Anatidae; genus Cygnus; species Cygnus atratus. Next base: position 796,231 of record NC_066380.1, on the reverse strand, counting down.
TCTGAGCTCAGAATACCCTGATACTGCCTGGCAATTTAGATGTAAATGGAATATGAGAGAGGCCTTTACATTGGTAAGCAGGAGAAAAGAAAAAGGAAAAGAAAAAGAAAAAGAAAAAGAAAAAGAAAAAGAAAAGAGAATTAAAGTTCCCTGCAGCTAATCACATCTCTTTGGGAAATTCCTGCACCAACCCAGCCATGAAGCCAGCACAAATCAATGTGGCCCAGGGGATCAACATTTTACATATATATAAAAAATTGTAAACATCTTTTATGTATGCAATGTAATAACTACACTCAGCATCATGGGCTTTAAAAGCAAATGTTATGGGCAGTTGTATTGCAATAAAGTGGTTAAATGGGAAAGCTTTGAAGGGCTGATAATTTGTACTCTTTTCCTTACTGAACCAACTTATTCTTGTATGAGTATGACAAATTAAAACATTCTTCTATAGGAAGAAGTTTTCATTCATCAAGATCTTTTTTCCCACCCTTTCCATTTTCTGCCACGTTTCAAGAGCAAAAAGAAGTTGGTTATAATCCTGGCTGTGAAAGGAGGACTGTAGACCTAGGACCAGCAGCAGAAAATTCCCTGTTTTTGCTGCCAGCCTCTGCAGAAACTGACCCCAGGATCCAGGCATGCCGTCGCCCATCGGTGGGATCGCAGACCCAGCAGCTCTCCAGGTGGTCAGCGGGGAAATGAGTGGCCAGTGCATCCCCCTGAACTACTGACTGCATGCTGCAAAGTACTCAGCCAGTCTTGTCTGTGTGCTTTGTTGTGTTATTCCAGCTGATTTATACAGAGAATGTATGCAGGTGCTGCTGTTATTATGGTCCCTAAAACTGGTTGGACTTTGCAGTATCTGGTAGCTATAAAACTCTGTCAACAAAACCGAAATTAATATTTTTAAAATTTATTAACCAATAAAGCTAACAATCAAATATTACTTCTCACTTGCAAATAAAAACAGTGTTTGTACTGTGCCGCACTAATTAACGTTATGGAAGTATTCTCTGGGGACGTGTCACAGTTGCTTCTGGATCAAAAATCAAAGTGAAGATATGGGTCTGGTGCACTAAATGGGCAGTAAATAACACATTCATTGCCTTTAATTATTTAACAAGAACAGCAATAATCCGAGATAATTTAGAATATATACAAAAATACAGTATGGGAATGCTGTGCTGCTGAAGATGTGTGTCGTCCCACCCGCCCAGAGACAAAAGTTCTCACTTTATTTAACCCACAGACAGAAGTTCTCTCCACCGTGCTTCTCAAGAGCCTGAGGTATTTCCTAGGGCTGAGACACAATTTTACCTCCACAGCTCAGTTATTGCGTAGTCTGTCTCTTGACAGAACTAGCAGGACTGATTATTTTATCTTCTTTTATTACACATTGGTGCACACACCTTATGGGATTGTGTGCCCCCTTCTCCCTTTTGGTGTTTATTCTTGTGGGAGTGCTGGCCTGTTGTTGCAATGAAAGCACTTTCTAATGCCATGCACAGCTCAGGTGTTCAGTGTTAAATAAGAGAGAAATGCACCCTTTGGCACAGTTAATTTTAATTTGTCCTCTGAGATTTGGCCCCAAGTTTTACAAAACGAGGGAGAGAGCATGCAATAAATAGCTCATGCTGCTGCGTTCCAGCATGGACAGGATTTTCCTCGGAAGGCACTCGGTGCTTTCCCACCACCCAGGGCGCTCGGGCGCAGAGGTGCTCGGGGCTGCGTGCCTGGCCTGGCCTGGAGGCAGCGACCCTGGGCAGAGGAGGCCACGTCTGCCGTTGCCAGGCCTCCACTTCCCTGCTCCACGCATTTCTGAGCGGCCTCCCTGATTCCCTGGCCTCCAGCCTCCCCCTCAGCGGTCCCTGCATGTGACCTCGCTTCTGTGAGGTCCTTCAGCAGGGAGGGATGTGTGGGACTGGCAGAGGTGGCGTTTGTGCTGCGAACTGCGTGAATTGCCTGCTGCTCTGCCTGCTCCTGGGTTTCCCTTGCCGTGCTGCGGAGGGAGGCTCGGCCGGGCCCTGTGCCTGGCACTGGGCTCCCTGGTGAGGCACGCCCCACTGAAGCTGTGCAATGGGCAGCCGTGCATTCAAAGTAATGAGATTCTTGTAGGGACTGCAGAGACAAAACTTGTAAATACAGCAATGATGAGGAAGGACATGCAGCCAGGCGCCTACGCAGCTGTTCAATAAGCCATGTGTGACGGGCGCAGGGTCCAGGAGCAAAGGCACCATGGCTCTCGCTGTGCCTTCCCTGTTACTGTCCGAAAATACAGTTTAAATAATTTGTAAAGTGTTGGGACATTTAAGGAGAAATGGTCTTAGAATTTAGTTATTTCCATAGACCATATCAAGGATTTTAAAAAGGTTAACTGCTTTACATAAATAAAAGGGAATTAGTCTTCTACATCTTAAATGAGTATCAGCAACAGTGGGCAGCCCTTCTACTGACACTATCTTATTCATATCGTATTCATATCATACGATATGAAACTACTGCCCAGAACCAAGCATGCTACATGTATAGAATCCCCTATCGTGATGAAATGGAAAGAAGAGCTTCCAATATTACAGACTTTGGAAACGTTTATTAACAATTTGATAATATGGCATGTGGAAGCTTCATGCTTCTCAAATGACTCCTTAGCTTGGAGCAGAATAATTTCACTCTGCTTGCTTTTAACTCCCTTGCATTCATCTTGCCCGAGTGTCTCCATTGGATATTGTTTACTCTTTGGATTAGTAAACTCAGGATTAATTCCGCACTTTATTGCTGAAAGTGGCAGTAAATCCAGTATCAGGGAGAGCCAGGAATCTGCTTAGCTATGCTACATGACCCTTTCACGGGCAATAAAAATACACACCTCCCACTACTAAGGCACATACACTTAGAGGCATAGCCTGTGCCACTAAGGTACGGGGATGTACAGAACCCCCTGGTTAGTCCATGTTCTCTTTAGAAATCAGAGATGCTGTAGGATTTTTGGTTTCTCTCAAGGGAAATTAAAGGAAAAAAAAGAAGAAAAAGAAAAGAAGAAGAAGAAGAAGAAGAAGAAGAAGAAGAAGAAGAAGAAAAGAAGAGAAGAGAAGAGAAAAGAGAAGAGAAGAGAAGAGAAGAGAAGAGAAGAGAAGAGAAGAGAAGAGAAGAGAAAAGAAAAGAAAAGAAAAGAAAAGAAAAGAAAAGAAAAGAAAAGAAAAGAAAAGAAAAGAAAAGAAAAGAAAAGAAAAAAAGAGAAAAAAGAAAGCAGCTGCCCCAGTCATCCCCCTGCCTGCAGCCAGCTGATGGCACAGCCTGCTGGCCGCCTGGCTCTGGCTCTGGCTGCTTGTCAGCCCAGCACTCCTGGCCGCAGCGAGGAGCAGGGGCTTGCAAACTGCATCCAGCACGGCACTGGGTCTGGCAAGAGCCTGGGGATACCTTGCCACTGCTCCAACACAGTCATGCACCAGGCGGGGAAGAAGCAGCAAGGGTTAAAACAACAGCAGTGTCGAGCACTGCCTGCTCCCACATTGCTCTGTGCTTTCAGGAGGGCTGGTTTTCCCTGCTATTAAATCAGCAAAGAGGAATGTGGGGCCAGGAGCCGAGGGGAGCTTGTTGGAAAGGTTACCTAAGTGAACCACACAATTTTTTTCCCTCAACTTTGTTCCATCTTAAGGTAAAAGGTTCATGCAGAAGGCTATAAATTGCTGTCACATTTTGTTGTAATCTCTCTATGGTTTTATTACTTAAAATGCTGCACTCTCGAGATGGGGAATTTTCCAGGGGTTTGAGGCTGACACGGAACCACATTTATATTGTGCTGAAGCTCCTCTGGAGTCTCCTTGAGACATGTGGCCGGCCAGCCCGGCGTGAAGGCCTTATCAGTCACTCCCCAGCGGAGTCAGCCCATGAATTATACCGGGAACGGCGGTGGCTCCGCGAGCGCGGGATTGCGGGCCACTGGGTGACAATAAACATGTCCCGGGAATGTGTCCTCCATCATTCACGTTCAGATAGCAGATCTGGACCTTAACTACAGCTCCCGATCTCTAAATCTCTGTGTGACCTGAGAAAGAGATGGAGGTGAGTCTCAAGGATATCTGTCTGCAAGGGACTTGTGAAGGGAGTTTGTGGCCGCGGGCAGCTGCGGGCAGGCTGCAGGGCCCGGGCCCCAGGGCTGGCTGTGGGCACGGAGCTGCAGGGGCACCTTGGCCTCCTGCAGTGGCGGAGAGCAGGCGGCTCCCCACAGAGACAGGAAATAAATCAATTAAACCTGTTCTTGAATTAAAATAATAAGAAGAAAGAGTATAAATGCAAAGTGTTAATGAAGTAATGAAGGAAAGCGGCATGCTCGGTGCCACAACTAAATGCAGCCATTAAAAACCATAACCTCTGTAAAATTTGTGATAAAATTACAATTTAATTTTATAAAGATAATTTATTAGCTAATACCTCATTGCACATGTTAATAGCTTGTGCTTAAATAATAGTAATCTTGATTGCTATGCGGTCATTAAACTATTTTTTTTTTACATACTGTTTAACTGACCATTTTGTATGTGGTTTGGGAAGAAAAAAGTAATTATTGAAGTCTTAAGCAGTGAGTTAATTTCTAATGAAAGGATAATTTTATTCCAATGATTTTACATTTAATTAACTAAAGCTACATGTAATTTGAAGTTCTAAGGCAGTACTGATTCATTTGTGTATTCAACAGAATGCAACACCACGTCCACGCAAGCCCTCTGCCCGCGCGTCCAAATGCAGAGGGCTCAGGGAGGAGGTGCGTGCAGCAAGGGTGAGGGGACATAAACAGCCTGAGCCCACACAACGTGAGCTGGAAGGTTTTTATGCATTTTCATGCTGTCCTGAGGTGCAGGTTAGAGCTGATAATTGGAAAATTATACAGTGACAGTTTCAGACTCTTTGAAGTTGCCGCCAGTCTCATCAGCACTTTGAGGATTTCTGTATTAGAGAAATTATGAGACCAGGTTCTGACGAGGTGTGATAGCGAGCCGGGGGAGGTCCAGCCTGACCACATCCAGGAGTTGTCATGGGGACGTCCTGCAGAAAGTATGGGGCCAACCGCACCACAGCGCGGGGAGGCTCAGCCACAGAGAGGCTCCACAGAACCCATCCCACCAGGGGCAGCAGGGGCTGCTGGCAGCGGGTGTTTCCTTTCGTCCTGATACAAGAAGACTCGTCCTAAGGAGACTCTTCTTGCACTGCCCACCTGAAAGTGTACAGTTTCTCCAGTTTGGAAAAGGCTGGAAAGGTAGGAGAGGAAGAATTGCTTTGGGTCCAATAAACAAACAAACAAAAAAAAACCACTTTTGGGATGGAAAAAGAAAATGGACAAAGACAGAAAATCATGTTTTGGTGAGCCTGTAAGTGTTTGTTTTTTGATATATTGACCCCTTTCACTTTTGATTCAGGTCAGTTTCTAGTGACTGTTCCAGCTCTGCTGGCAGTGCTGGGGCTGGGAGCAGCATGCTGCCCGGCTGCATGGGCTCTGACAAGGGCCCTCCCTGTCGGTTCTCCACTGGATCATGTAGGTGCTTCCACGCTGCAGGGGAAATGCTTGTCAGGGTATTGATAAACAACAGATCTGTGTCAGTGCAGATGCCTTTTTAATGGCATGTCCTGAGGTGCAGACATTAGGGTTATATCCTCCTGCCTCCCAGCGATGTGCACGGCAATCACTCCTCCTCAAGCAGAGGGAAGGCTCCCGCTTCTTCTGCCTTATTAATGCACCTCCCTCTTGCTGCTGCAGACAAGAAAAGACAAATCTGGAGCCCCGTTTTGAGCACTGGGGATCGAGGTGCGACCGGCAGGGCTGCAGCAGCATGCTGCCCGAGGAGGTCTCAGCTGCTCCTGTGGGCGGGCGAGGAGAGGAGTGGGGAGGGCTGCTCATGAACGAAGAGGAACCGGGGACGGTGCTCAGGCAGGGAGGGATCACTGCCTTGAGCATCCGCCAGCACTGTAAGCAGGACAACCAACCTGCTATGGGAAACTATAATACTTACTGTTCCATCCTGGGACAAAAGCTTAAGTTTTGTATTGCTGATGGAGAAAAAATAATCTGAAAATGTTTCATTTTGGACTTCATGTGAAATCTAAAATATTTGACATTTAGATTAAAGTAATTTTCTGCAAAATACATTCCAAAAGAAAACCTTTAGTAAGGTAAATGTCCTGCCCTCTTCCAAACTAATGAAAAATGTTAAAAAGAGCTTTTAGCCCCTGCAGCTGCCTGGGCTGCCAGGTGAATTTCTATGTGTCAGTTGCATCACATTGGTCTGATTCATTAACACTGTAGATATTACAGCATGCTCCAAAGGTGTTGAGCAAGGTGCCGACTGAAGGCTGCTTTCCCCCAAAAAAAGTTTAGATTCTCCTTTATGACTTCAACCAGGTAGCCAGAAACCTAATACGTACCTGCAGAAACACTTCGTTGTACCGCAGCCTGGACCATTACAACACAGGTGAAATCTCCATCGTGCTTGGGACAAGCTCAGGTTCCTTTGCTCTGCAAAGGCTCACAATGTGCCTAAGTCCCTATATGTCACCAGCCTGGGATTTTGTTTTGTTTTATTTTGTTTAGGTGTACCTCCAAAGTATTCACTAACTGAATGAGGAACAATTCATGAGAAATGTCCCGTTCGTTTTAAAGGGCTGTTTGCTGCTGTGCTAAAAACCCTCACAACTGCCGGGGAGCCTGGTATGTGCGCAGCCCTCCAGCTGTCCCAGGACCCCAGGAACCTCCAGCTGTTCCAGCCCCCCGGGCCCCCCATGGCAGTGCTGCTGCTGCCCCAGGGCTCCTGTCCCTGGCCAGGGCTCCTTGCCGTCCAGGCTGCCCGTCCTCTGGGGCCGCAGCGCAGGACAGTTCACTCTCATTGTGAGTGTGCCCTGATGACTTAATTATTTATGAGGAATGTTTTATCCTGGCTTTCCAACTAACACAAACAGATGTTGCCAGACCAAAATGGCTCTTTTTGCTAGATCTTGATGGATAGTCACAGTTGTGGAGTAGAACGTTACCGGCAGCAGCCGTGCCTGTGTGCTGGTGGGCTGCAGGGCACCGCTCCCTGCTGAATGGAGCGTGCATTTTGCTTGCCAACATCTTATTTGTAGAGCTTGGTTCCTATCTCATTGTACAACACAGCTCTCGTGTTTACTTGTGTTATTTGACTGAACGGTGTGCCTAAAGACAGCATAAGCAGGGGTCTGCATTGCTGCTTGAAGCCTGACCAGCATCTGCACACCCCCCAGCAGGAAGCAGAGCCCTACCCGTCCATCGGCAGGAGTGCCTGCCGTCCCCTCTCTGCTTCCAAATGGCACCAACCACTGGCTTCCATTTCAGAATAAAGACCCAGTGTCTGATGCGACTACCAGGCACATAATATAGCACAGTCTGGAGCGCGGCTGGGCTTTGTTCATGCTTTTAATCTTTAAGTAGGTTTTGTTTCCTTCTTCCTGAACAGTTGCTATTGTGTTGGTCACTGCGGCTTCCCAAGGAATGTGGATGTTTGTGCTGGGCCATGTACAAACACATACAGACATATGTCTGATAGCAGAATTTATTTTGCATGTCTGAGTACATGGAATATCCAGTGCTCGTGCTCAGAAACAAGCACTTAGTCTAGGAGGACTTGCCCGCTCATCAAGGAGAAACAAAACCGTACGGCTAATCTGAATGTTCACAACTGGACAGCAGGGCTCAAACCTAAAATATTCATGATTTAGCCCAGAGTAAACATTTCTCAAAAATATATTAGCTGCAAGATTATTAGCCCCGGGAGTCATAGGGAAACTAGGAACCTTACCACATTGTGCATTGACTACTGCAAAAGATTACAATTCTTTAAGAAAAACTTCTCATAGCCACAGTTTACAGGTTTTGATATTCTGCCCATTGTCAAAACTAAGCACCACCCTTGGAGCAGGCATGCAAATAGCAGGGGAGAACTGAGAAAGACAATAATAAGTGGAAGCAGCCCTTGGAAGGGCAAATAAATAATTTGATTGCAACATGAAAGTGTTTTCCAGTTTGATGGGCATTTCCTTTTCATTGAAAATAAACCAGACTAAATGGCTCAGTTGGTCCTGTGCACCTAAAAATGGGCCCAGCTAACTTGTTCTCTCAGTAACAGTGGGTATCATGGAGGTACATAAAAACATAGTTTATTGTTAAATTAAGTGTCCTGTTCTTGAAAACAACTCTTAAATTTAACATTCCAAGGCTGCTGCTGTTTATTTGCACTCTCAGAGCACTCTCGGTGCTGTCCACTCAACTACTCGAGAAATACATTGTAATAAAAATAAATGGACAGTTTGGGTTTCTCTAAAATTAAAACAGGATATACAGCAGCCTTGCACTTCTGCCTTGCACTGAGGTAGCCTGTGATAAAGTCACATTGTGTCAGAGATGGCAAATTATGTATGCTAATTACTTACCGGAATTTCAGATTTGTCCTTACCATAATTAAAAAGGTGTCACTTTATTAGAATAGGGCTGGAATGATGGGGCTTGGAGCAGTGGAGGAGATTTCTGGTTAGAGATAATTACCAGTGATGTATTCCTTTCCCTCACTGCCATTTTTGCTGCATTCTCCCCATTACTGCGTAATGGATGGCTGGCACATCTGCGTGCGCTGCTGGCCCGCCCGGCGCCGAGAGGAGCTGGCCAGCGTGGGTCTGATCCTGGACGCCAGACCTGGGTGGCACTGGGAGCCTGGCCTAGAGCTGCGTCGTCGGATGACCACAGTGCTGATTTTGCTGATTTGTCGCCTGGGGATATAGCAGTAGCGATGTGCCGGTGTTCACCTGGCACAGGTTGCAGCTCTGCTATGGGCTTGGTCCTGCACCTCCCTGCGGACAGGCTGTTGTGAGGCTGCTGCGGGAGAGCTTCCCATGCTTCCTGAGTGCCTGCTGCTGCCCTTCCCAAGGGACAAAACCCTGCACCACACAGACATCAGGCGTGCTCCCTCTGGTGAGTGCCATGCGGCCATAAAACTGCCCTGGGTTTCATGCAGCGTCCCGCTGCCTGCATCACACCCACGCAGCGGCACCCCTGGTGCCGGGCTCTCCTCCTCAGCAGCCTTTCCCTTACACTGATTCCAACAGGCGTCCAGGTCCAAACCCACTAAAAGCCTCTGTTAAGACAGACACGTTATTTATATGCATTGTAATATCTTTCTGTTGGCAGAAGAGACTTGAACCTGTCGAGGGCAAACTCAAGTCTCTCCCAGGGCCTGGCAAAAGAAAATAGCAGCATTTAACCGCTGTGAAAGTCACAGCGTAAACAGGGACGCAGAGAGAATAATTGCATGGCTGGAAAGCTGGGCTCCATGTTATCATTATACATTGAATTCTTGGTCTGTAAGTACAGGGATGGTGTTAACCCCTGCAAAAGATGAAGGTTATAAAAGAGGCATTACTTGGAAAGGTCAGCAGGCTATTCAAACATGGTGCAGATGCAATACAAAGATTCAATACTAACAGCTATTTGCAATGGCTTGGAGAGGCAAGAAGAGCGGGAAACATGGGCTCAAACACTTGCCCAATGCTACAAGGACTCAGAGACTCCTTGTGCAGTAAACTTAGTAAACAGAGGACTAGGTGAGATCCAGCCCAGGTTCAACACTGCTGGTGACTTAGTGCTAATTAGCGGTGGCGGTTTGCCACAGAAGACGCTCTGAAGTGTGACTTTGCACCTAGTGGCACACTAAGCTCTTGCAGCCGTGCCTGGAAATGCACAGGCGAAACAAAGAGGGGGAGTTCTGTCTTGATACCACAGAAGTCTGGCCACAAACTGTCATGGATTCTAATTCTCTAATTCAACATCTTTGGGCAGTTAAGGCATTTTTTTCCTTTAAGAGAGACATCTCTAGGTTAAACGCTGTACTGCAACCCATGCGATCCATGTCTGGAGTACCCACAACACAAGCAGCTCTTATGGTTGATGGAGAGACCCATCAGTCTCTACATTTTTATAAAAGATTGTTTGGTTAGCTCATGAGGCAGTGTCGTTATTGCCAAAGGGTTTTGCTCCCCAAGCCGGTGCTGAATATTGTATTACTTTGCCATGCTCAGAAACTAAAATTACAACGATTTAATTTTGAATATGGTGGCATTATTACCATTTGTATTTGCCATTTCATAAGACTTTTCATTTCAACTGCTTTGCTTTCCTGTCAAGAGGAAAAACCTTCAATCTATCGGCTTTTACCAGAGAGAGAACTGTGCCGGAATGTAATGCAGTATTGTATATTTCTTCTCTAATGCTCTTTTGAACAAAATCATCTATTTCATCAACAGTATATCAGCGGTGACCAAAGACCATTAAATAATGCATCTCACTCAGGAGCAGTGGAGCAGGGAAAGGGCTCTGACCTGTTTTAAACCTTATTACTTTCTTGCATTATGCCCCTCACTGCAATCTTTTTGTTTAAGTGATTTCAGCTGAGGCGTTGCTTCCTGCCTTAAAATACAAGGCAGACATGTTATTTCTGAAGTGCTTGGTAGACTCAGCCTCAGCATTTCCCATTCTACACCAAAAACAGCCTCTATGCATTAATCTTTGTTAACCCTGCCATACACACATATATACATGCGCACGTCAGGAGTTTGGTGTAAATAGCAGCACTCTTTATTTTGGATTTCACATGTAGAGACTTTAGGTACTGTATGGACTTGTGGTTTTACTTCCTAGCAAATGCTCAGTGCTTGCAATTAGCAATCACAGGGTTGGTAAAGCATGCAGGGATATTAATCTAGAGTGGAATAGCCCAGAAAAAGGAGATACAGTCATAACAATCAGGAGGTCAGGACTTGTACTGCAAACTGAGATTTAAGCAACACAGCAGTATTGAAGAGTCATCCTTTGATTTACCTATAACCTCTGCCCTGTCAGTGCTGAGGAACATCTCAGCACCAGGAGTGCCTGACGGAGGAGGAGCTGGTGATGACCAAAATGAATAATGTGCAACTTTTTGTTCTTCTCTCAGGGCAGCCCTGCACCCAGGCTCCTCTTTGTTTCCTGAGGCGGCTCCTGGCTGGCTCCAGCACCACAGAACATGCACATCCCTACGCTGAGCCCCACCAGTAACAGCCAGGGCTCACAGTGAAGACAGCTTTTAACCTTAAGGGACAGCCAATCTTCCTCCAGAGGTGGCTCCTGCTGCTGCTTCTGCAGCCAGTTTGTCCTCCCGTCACCACGCTCCTGATGGGCACGGTCCTGCCTTGCACAGCCCTGTGCAGCCCCCTTGAGCAGGCGCTGGCTCAGCCCTGGCTGTGCAGTTTGCAAGCAGCACATCCACCTGCAGCTCCTGCACTGGGGTGTGGATCTCTGCCTGAGGACAAGAGGTGGCACGGTGGCATGGATGATGGCCCTGGTGAGGGCAGTGCACGGTGAGCAACCCACGCGTACCTCTGCAAGGAAACCGGCTGCTGCGAGCCAAAGAGTCTCCTCAGCGGGGACATTCGGTCAGAGCAAGGCGCTAGCAGCCAGGGTGCAGAGCTTGCTCACTGCTAGCCCTCGTGAAACACAGTCCCCCACCAGCCTGTGAGGAGAAAGCCTCAGAGACTTACAATTACATTTTCTCACTAGTCTAATGAGGTGAGAGACAGACAGAGGAGAGAGTTCCCTGGGCTAATTTTCCAGCCAGCAACCACTGCATTGCTCTGGTACTGTGAGAGGCAGAGGAGAAATGACTCTTCCAGATTAGAGGCTCTTGCTGAAGGCATTTTGGAGCATATTCCTCTAGGACACTACAGAAAAAATAAATAAATAAATAAAATAGTCAAGATGACAAACCATTTTACTGCGTTCAGACGGAATGAGGTAACCTAAGAGAGGTGTGGGGCACTGGGGTGTGCTGACCATGGGAAGAGCACCTGGGCCATGGGAGCAGCTGCAGGGCTGGCAGGGGACAATGGGGAGCAGAGTTTGGCCAGAATCGTCACACACAGTGCTTTTCCCAAGCAAGTGAGACAGGAGGTCACCACCTGCATGGGGGAGGGATTAGCCATGAGAGAGAGCATTGCATTTGTCTCCACAGCTATCGGTCAATTTGTTATCATGAAAATATTAGCAATGGGAAAATCATTGTCCAGTGGGAGCAGCGTTGTTCTCCAGAAAACAGGTGCTGGCAGGTGAGTGCTCTGCCTTCCTCCAGGCATGTTTCAAACCAGAGAAATCCCAAGAAATGCCTTTTCATACCCACAGGAAACATGGGAGGGAGCACTCACTTGTTGTTTCATATCCCCCATTGTCTTTGCACTGATTTCAGGTGGAGCTAAACAATTGGCTGTTTGGAGGTACTTTGATGAATTTGATTGAAAACATAAAGCTCGAGGTCCTGTGTTCCTCTCACATTTCTGGTTTCAGTACACCAAACGTGCTTCTAGCATGGTCAGAATGGACCTGAAAAAACCCACAACTTTCTAATTTAGCACTAAATCAGGAGAAAGAGTAAACGAAATCTCTTTTTTTGTCAAGAACACACGCAGTCTGTTAGCGTGCACATCCATTTGCATGGATGTGGGACATTTAATCAAACCAAACCCTAAACAAGACTGAAGCTTTCTCATTTGACTGGCAAATCCAGCTGGTCTGATTTGTCCCTAGCTGTACTCTCAAGAGTTCAGAGCTTGTAGTTAGCCCTGGCATTATCTTTAGATCAGTTCTTGGGTAAAAGGGTGAAAATGGTCACCCAGACCCTCTTACCTTTTTGCTGTCTGCACACCACTTCTCTGCTCATGCAAACTAGCAGGAGATCTGTCAAATATCAAATAAGAATTTTGTTGCTGAAGCTCTTGGAAAATTGACAGGTAGCATGCAAGCAAACATTAAATCAATATCAGCAAATTTCCCCTGGGAAAGTTGTAGTGTTTTCTCATCAAAATCTTTAAATCCTTAAAGAAACCATAAAAGGTTTACACACCTCGCATTGGTTAATCTGGTTACCTCTGCATTGCTCAGTGCAGGCTGATCACCAAGCAGTGAGTGTAATACCCAGCGCTGATCACCGAGCAGTAAGTGTAATACCCAGTGCCCCACGCTCTGATGTATTGTAGCTTTGTTAGTCACTGTGGCTCCTTGGTAAATTCATTTGGAGTCCTCCGGGGTTTTAAATCTCTCATTTGGCCAACAACGAGGTCTGAAAAGATTGCAGTTCATTTCGACCCACAGTGGATGGAAGGCTCATTTACTGGCTGCAGGCAACTCAATCAGGCTGGCCGCTGATGAGTGAGTGACTTGTTCAGACCGCTAGTCAATATGTGTCTGCTGTGATAGAATGTCAGCATCTGCTGGCTGCTCCTGTCTCCCAGTGCTCTGGCTTTTTTCATTTGGTCTGATCAATGTTATTAAAAACACCTAGGAGTTCCTTAACTGCTCTGCCACTTGAGGCTTTTCTTTTTTTCTCTTTTTTTAAACACAACCTTGTATTATCTGCAAACATGTGCAGATGATGTACACGGATTGATTTTTTTTTACATGGATGTACAATGTGTGGGAGATGCTGTGTGTGTATGTATGCTCATGCATGTGACTTTTTTATAGGAGATGGCTTTAAAATTGCACCATCCTGGCTGGATTTTTTTGAATGTGTTGCCCTGAAGTAGCTAAGATTCAGAGCCTTTTGCAAACATCTCATAACCATTATTTGTTGAATAAATCTTCAAATATAAGCTTGCAAAAAATAATATACCTTTCCCAAAATTTAAGCTAGAATTCCCAAGTGGAATCGATAGCACCCCGTGAACATCTGTACATTAAAAAGCAGGCCATTTCTCCAAGTAAAGGAGAGATATGGCTTAGGTGAATAAGCACGGGGTTAAAAACCCTTTAAGTGACAGGTCTGTGGCTTAAACAACAAGTGCATTGCCCTTTGGCCAGCCCACCCACTCTCTGCCCAGCAATCCATTTCCTGGGGACTAATGACACACCATGGCACAGGGGGGGTCAGCCACCAATTATGTAAAAAAAACAAGCAGAAAACAGATATACTGCTAAATGTTTTAATCTGTCTGCAAAACGCGCACGGTCCTGCAGGAGTGGCACTTCCCTCTGGTGGCGGAAGGACAGCGGCGTGTCCTTGGGGCAGCCGGGGCTCGTGGCTGGAGCCAGCTGCCAGCAGCCTGCTGGAGGAGCTGATGCCTGTCCCGGCACAGCACCGCTTTCTCCTGCTGCTTCTCTGGGGGATGAGGTGCGGCAGTGTCTGGGCACGTCCTGGCACCGCACATCTGCCATGAGGCCTTGGAAGGGCTGTCTGGGGAAGGAAGGTGCATGGGAGCCCAGCAGGGTGCTCCTTTTTGGCATTGTGAGCCCCATCCCAGCTTTCCCCTTAGGTCTCACAGGTCTGGACCACAGTCACGTTTCGCCACATCACTTGGAGGAAGCCCCAGCACAAGGCAGCACTGCAAAGGGGGGGAGGGCTGGGAAGGAAGAAGGAGGCTTTCACAGTGCTTAACTCAGACATAATTTACACCTTGGAGGACTGGAAAGGAAGAGGTGAAAGACAGCACCTTCTTTACTGTAGAGCAGAGGCCATTTAAATGTCTCTGCTTGCATTGCTCAGAAGTGAGGATGAAGATGATCCATGCAGACTGTGGAGGCTCTGAATTACACCCAGTCCCTGCTGCCCAGTCCATGTTTGTGCCATCAGTTGATGTTCCTTCATCCTGCTCAGGCACAAAACCACCCAAAATTTTGACATCTCAGAGGGCCTGCACTGGGACTTGTGATGCTCTGGAACGTGGCCCGCAACCTGCAGGAAGCCTGATAAGCACAGAGCGTACCAGTTTGTGCTGTCCCGTCTCTGCAGGCTGTGGCTCTAGAGAGGGGCAAGGCGTCAGCTCGCCCTGTGTTCTCCGTGTCTGCACGGCACAAAGGAGAGGCAAGGTGAGCTGCTGTGACCTGAGGACATGCCTCAGAGTCCTCCTGTGCTTTCCTCCCTACCCCCTTCCTCTGCAATATGGCATCCAAAATAGATACCAAGAAATGACCTGCCAGGAAAAAAATGGAAGCCTATAATTATGTTATTGAAAAACTGTTCCATACTGTATTATTTAAGGTTATTTTATTATGATGTTGAGATGAGTTTCTTAAAGAAGAAACTCTGGTTTTATTGCACTCCTCACGGAGAGAAGCCTTGGGTGATTTGATAGCCTATTTGAACAAGAGGGATGCTTTACGAGCCCCTATAAAAACTGATGACCCCACTCACATTTGTATTTAATGAAATAAGGAGGAGCTTTGGTTATGTTTTCAATAACCTTCACTGCTGTTTCAGACCTTCCTCAAATAAGAGCCAGAATCTGCATGTTTCTGGTAGGAGCCCTGGGCGGCTGCAGCGAGGGCGCTGGGCATTCAGCCCTCCGGCCCTGATGGCCCTGCGATGCCACTCTGCTGGGCCACATCCCGGGGATGGCAGTGAGGGGACAGGCGGGTGGCATGGGTCAAGAGGACCCCTGGGGGAGGCAGCCAGGAGGCTGCTGAAGCCAGGAGAGGGGCTCTGGTCCTCCTGCCTCAGCCTCCCCAGGCACCCATGCTCACTGAGTAACTTCCCACACACAGAATCAGGCTTTTCCGTTACAGAAGTTTGATCTGCCATAAAACATTAAATCTCTCTGAAAAGTTCCAGTGCTTGGATTCTCCCCATTAGATTAAATAATCGCTGCTGCTGGGAGGCTCGGAGGCTCTGTGCCACAAGCCAGCAGGCACTCTCCCTGTCTCTCCTTGGCACAAGGTGAGCTAGCGGCTGGGCCCGGCTCATGGCACTGCCCGTCTCCTCAGCGCAGTGCTCCTGGGGGAGGAGAGCACCCGCAGACCCCGGCACTGCGAGGTCCTGAGTGCAGCATTATCCCCTGGGACGGGGAGGCACAGCACCACGTTGGGGTGCTCTCAGCTCCACAGCCACGTGCTGCCACAGAGCGGTGGCACCAGCAGGACCAGAGAAGAAAGAGCACGGGGAGCAGAGTGGGCGGCTACAGAGGAAATGGGGGCTTGACATGTTCGCATGTGGCTTCTGGCACTGTCCCAAGGCATGGAGCCTGCAGCGGCCAGGGCTCAGGCACGTGGTGCAGAGGGGTGCACAGCCTGTGGGGCGGGGAGCAGGGGCTTGGCATCGCCCTTCTCGCTCAGCACGCCTGCTGCCCACACAGCCAGGCCGCCCCCAGTCAGCCCTGGAATCTCCTCGCCTCCTGAGCCCAGCCTGGGGCTGTCCTGGAGGCAGGCAGTGGCAGCAGCTGTGCTGGGAAGGGTTGGATGGGTCACAGTGGCAGCGCCGGGGTCTGCCCTGGGGCTCTGCTTTGGGGGGTGTGGGTGCTGAGCTGCCCAGCAGGGCCAGGCTGTGCCAAACTCGGGACCGTGGTGCTCCCAAGGCAGATCGGGGCATCCTTTAAATGACTGCAGGGAAGTTTGTTGTGCAGCCCCAACAGAGACGTGACCTGGCACAGAGGGATAAGAGCATTCATCTGCACTGTGCAAGCTCCAATAATTTAAACGTTTACCTGGAAATAAGTGTTTCCCTGACTTGAGATACACAAGGCAACCCAGCAGTCCCCATGCTGTGTGTGCTGACTGTGTAAGGGGACATAGCTATGTATACATAGCAGAGCAGCTACTTGTCTTATGGTCATCTAAAAAGTAAGGCCTAATTAACTTTAATCAATGGGGCTTTCTCTGTTGAGTTGTCCAGAATTTGATTGCTCCCTGCAGCCAATACCCAGCAAGGTTAATTTAAGGTGAATGAAATAAGAGAGAAGAAATGGTGACAAGGAGGCCTGTGCCACGCGCTGTGGCTGGGGATGGCTGCATCTCCGCAGAGTCTGCAGATGTCCTACAGGCTGCACGATTCACTTCCTTTCCTGAAGCTCAGAGGTGACGAGGTGGAATCTGGCAGAGTTTATTAAAGCACATCCAAGCCCTCAGACTTACATTTGCATTCACAGTTTGATGTAGATGCCACATAAGCAGATGCCTATGAATAAACTAGAACAGGGTTATAACATCCTCGTGGTGGAGTGATTCAGTGTAATGCCTTGGCAAGCTGTTCTTTAATGGGCTGGAAGTCTTATTTTTACGATCATTGGAACGTAAAGGGTCAGAATCTTAATCTTCTAATACTGTGTTTTTAACAACATTTACACTTTAACATATTGAAAAAACTCATCTCTTTCTGCCAACCAGCATGACAACACAATTCAAATCGATCAGTACAGCAGTATATTTATGTATTTTAAACATAAATTTTAAACTGGCTGGAATACTTTTTTTACTTCCAGTACTTCTTAAAATCTAAGTGTTTCTAACTTTTATGCTTCTTATTTGAGACTTTAGAGTTCCATGTAGTCTCCCTTCTGAATAATTCAGAAGCCTCAAAGAAAGAACAGGAACAGGTTACAGTCCAGTATCCAGTACAGACATAATTCTTTATGGCCCATTACAACATGGGAAACCGGTACCTGAGGAAAACAGAAAGTTTGCAAATTGTCTGCAGGTATGAAGAGAATTAAATAATGTATCACCCTACAAAACTAAGTGACAAAAAATGGGACCACATCAGGAAGAGAGGATATTTTTGTTTCCATGAAACCTATGGCATTGAAGAGGAAGTATATTTCAGAGCTTACAAATCTTGAACAAAATATTCAGCCCAGGAGCCAGCACTCAGAGTGCAAGGAGTGTCATTTCCTCCCAGAACAAATTGATTAGGTTCATCTCTTGGATGTGTAAGGAAGAGAAAAAAAAAAAGGGAAAAGGAAAAAAATGGAGGGACTGTTGAGGCTTCTTGGCTCCTTCATTAACCATGCCTTCCCAGACCTCTGGGCTGCATGCCCACATGCAGGTTTCAAGGCCCAGGTGGTGCCCGCAGGATTCAGGCTGCCCAGGCTGGAGCAGACAGGCAGGACCCCTTCCTCAGCCCCTTCTCACGGGTGCTACATTGCACTAGGATGATGGGGTGTATGGTTTGACTTTTTATGTAATTAAAACTCCTTAACCAGTTTTACTGTTTTCTGAACTAGATTTCTCTCTGGTCCCACATGAGAAAGGAGAGCTGTGCATATGGGCTGAACCAAAATGATTTGATTCATGGGCTGAAATCATCATTGAACAAGTGTCACAACATGGCATTAGATTAAGAACTAAAGCGATGGGCTATGGTGAGCCTGTTCATTAGTATTAATAGAGCTTAATTAGGCACAAGCATGGTGTTGTAAGGAAATGTGAAGAGGTGGCTGCAGTTTCCATGGTGGGAAAAGAAGAGGTGTTATTCATTAAAGGTGAAATAATCCACAAGCCTTGTACCTTTCTCTGAACCCCAGCGCAGTTCAGGCTCAGGATGTGGCCCCACTGCCCCATGAGAGCAAGGGAGATAAAGCCCCGGGCAGGGTAAGGAACCAGAGCACAGGGTAGGAAAGTCCAGACGAAAATCAGGCAACGAGAGCTGGGGAGCGTCCTACCCCTCGCACAGGGGATTCTCTCCAGCAGCTCTGATCTGTGAAAGGGGAGGAAATGGTGTACCAGATTTGTTGCTGCAGCCCTAGAGGAGGGGGAGGCTCTGGCTCCTGAGCCAGGACTGAAGGCACCTTGAGATCCATAGCAGAGAGGGAGAAAAAGTAACAGGAACAAGAGGTGCCTGCAGGAGTCTGTCTCCACATGGCACTGGACTAGCAATGCAGGTGGCTTTGCCAGGGCTGTGGTTATTTTGCAGCCATGGCAAACATCCTTGGATGCATTTGATGCTTTTGTGATGATTTCAATTGTTTCCTTCTCTTCAGAACCCTCCCTCTTGCACCAGTTCACTTCCATTCATGCTGCTCTTTGCTTTATGGTTCTTAGGTCATTGTGCATCTCTCCCCATTTGGCAGCATTAAATTTTATTTACCATATGTCCCTTCTGCTACAAAGATGATAAAATCCTTTGGATTTTTGTTGTTGCTGTTGCTAGCTTATTCAGCGCTCACCTCAATTTAGTGTCCTCAGCAAGTGAAGCTGATTTGTTGTTGGTTTTCAGTCTAATAGAGGTCCAAGCTGGGACAACTGCCAGGCTGCACTGCAAACGTGCACTCAGCTACTGTTTTTTTTTTTTTTTTAAAGCACTCTGCCAGATACCATCCCCTCAGGAGGTCTCTAACACCTCCATGGTGGGAGAGAGCATCATATGGACCTTTGGCAAAAGGACCAAGACAACTGCCAAGAAAATCCTTTGTACGTGGTTATTTTTCACTTTTGTTCATATTCTGTTGAAAATATCTCCCCATGTTGATTATACTAATCAATGCCATTATACCTGGGGTTAATGTGCATTTCTAGCAGCCCATGACTGCAGACAAGTGGAAACACAACCCAGGGACAATATCCAGGGCCAGATGGATTTTGCCCTTATCCTACTCTGCCTTCCGAGGGGTGTGCTGCCAAGGGAGGCCTCGCTCCGCTGCAGCTGGGCTGACACCAGCCCACAGGACAAGGAGCGCGCCTTTGGACGCCACAGAGGAACTTCTGGCAGCCAAAGTCACGGAGTCGGGGAGCTGGGGCAAGCTGCCTTCTGTTCAACAGCCAGAAATACAGCTGCATTTTAGCCTCTGTATTCAATGGGGAAGGCAGTCTCTTCAACTTTTTACCAAAGCTAGTACTGCCCTCCTATTACGTTTAAATTAAAATGCAGCAGACCATATTAGCACTCATGAATGAGTGAAACGCAGAATGCTGGTACATCAGGCTTTGCTGCTGCATGCAAATATAGCTGGAAACAATGGCTTAAAATTGTTTCCACCTTCAGCCACATCAGGAGGTGATTCTGAGATCCTCTGAGGAGGATCTTCTGAATACTAATACTTATTTCTAGAAGTCTTTTAAGTTTCAGTCACTGAAGGGGCAGAGTTTGAGATGCAGCTTGCCCTCCTTTTAACAAAATAATAATAATCTCTCACTTCTGAAACAGCTTTCAATTCAAAGGGTCTCCAGCTGAGGCCCTCATCTTTCTGAGAGCATCACAGAGCCAGAGTGTGGAGCCTCAGCTCAGCCAAGGCACGCTGAAATCAGAAGGGATGGACCAGTGAGTCCATTTGTGTGATCATTGTGCAGGATAGGGGCTAAAGGGCCATACCCAGTGGTCCTGCACAGATCTTTACCCCGAGAATGGACCATTTTGCAAACACTGCTACTGAGGTGTAGCCACTGCTGGGTTAGGGTACTGGAAACTTAACCTCAGATCCCCTGTTGTGAAATCACAGTGCCTGCTGCCTGCATCCCTGTGGCCTCTCCCTTCTCAGCACTTTTGTGTCAAATACCTCTGCCCTTGCTGGCCACTGGCTGCCTGCCTCCAGCAGGGCTCCACGGGGCACTAGGCGGGGGTCGGGGCGGCGAGCCCCCTCCCCAGTGCAGCAGGTGGCTGCGGTGCTGCCATCACCCCACGCATCCCCAGCCCCGAGTCAGCCGCACTGGCTCCCAATACCGATCTATCGAGAACCAGACTTGAGGAGAGCTCGAATTAAAGGTAAGTAATTTCCTTTTTTCCTACCTTGAAATTCCTATTGATTTCCTACCTAAATAGAAATTCCCATTGATTTCATGTCTGTTTGTATTAGTATGTTACGTTGTCACCTTTTCTTTGCAATATTATGTTGTTTTACGTGTTGGTGCGTTTTGGAGCATGGTTCATGGGGCCGCGCGTTGCTGCACCGTGTCCGCCGTGCGCAGACCCTGCGCTGCCTCCCTGCTCACTGCCCAGCAGCCCCCGGCCCTGCTGACCGGGGCGAGGTGTCCGGGCTGGGTCGCAGAGGTGCTGGGCACGCTGCCTGCCAGGGCTGCCCCCGCTCCCGCTGCTGGTGCCCGGTGCTGTGCAGCGCTTGGCTCCCTGCCGGCACAGCGCTCGGCTCGCCCGTGGCCGCCCGTCACAGCCGAGCTGGCAGCGGCACGCCGGGGCTGCTCATGCCAGTGCTCCTCCGGCTCTGCAGGGGTTATTTTTCTAACGTTTCCCGTGAAATCTGCTTTCTGTTTAGAAATCCTGTAGCTAACAGCCTGTTGTGGTCCTCACATCTCCGCTGGTCAGACAAGTATCTTCCCCCTGTCCCCGGCGTCCTTTATTTCTCACACCTCACTGAGCAGACACCGCCACGCCGAGACCTCTGACCGAGTTGTCAAGGTGACGGGTGCTGTTATCCTAAAGTAGTTATTTCACATACATGGTATTTTGTCCCTTGCTTTTATTGAAATACAGAGGAGAGACCAATTATCTTCCTAATGGTTTGCACAGCTTCCTTCTTCTTTTAAATGGGAGTTAATGACAAACAGTTCGGGCAGGGTCTCTTTTTGCACCAGGGAGCTCTCGGGCGTCCCCTGCTTTCCAGATGTCCGGTGACATGGGGCAGCTCCTTTCACACACTCAGCTGAGCTCTCCTTGGTGCTATCACCAATTTTCTCCTCCTCCCTCAACCCCTGCAAAATTAAAACATTTTCATGAACAAATGAGCGCCGGATCCCTCTGTGCTGCAGGTGGGGAGGTTTTGGGGTGGCAGCAGCGTGCAGGGCTCCCTGTAGGTCAGGATGGGGAAGGGAAGGCAGTGGCCAAAGATGCTGGTATGGGCCAGTGGCCCCAGGTTGTCACCCAGCCAGCACGGTGCTGAGCCCCCCGCCCTCCCAAAACCGTACAGCTGTCAGATCCTCCCAGTGCTGCGGCTGACCCCAGTTTGTGCAGCTGCAGGTACCAATTGCCCCATGTCTCCCACCATGGAAGCAGCACATTGAAATGCTGAATCTATCAGTCTTAAGCAAAAAAAACAAGGAAGAGGCACTCTCCTGTCTGCAGCATGGCTCCTTGCTAAGGTGCACCAGTGGGAACTGTCAAACCAAGAGCTCTCATGTAAAAGCACCGTTAGAGGTTTGGTTTGTACAAGCAGCCGGGAGTCCAGGTGAATTTACTCTCCATTCCCATAGGGTGCCTTCTGTTGAGCACGCAGGCTCCCACATTGTGCAGGTCCTGTTCCCACCTGGGCTGAAGCTTTATGCACTGAAATTTCATTTTTCCTGTTCTGAGAGTACCTGGAGCTCAGCAGCTTGGACACGTGCACAGGAAGGGTTTGCTGAGACAGGTTTCTTTGCTTTCTAGCATTATTATTGATGTGATGCATCTCAGTGGATTAGTAACGGATGTGGTATAAGCCAGAGGGTTTCTTTTTGCCTTCATGCGTGCATTACCCCATCAAGAACAGAGGTTTCACTGGCACCTGATAAGTCTCATAAAACAGATAAATACTTGGGAGATACTGTATTTGAACACAATCGGTCTTGGCAGTGACTTGATCTCTGTGTAACAGCCTGGCATGTATCTGCAGGTTTTCTCTTCGCAGGGCAAATGCAAGTTGTGCTGGAACAGATATGGGCTTGAATTATGTAAGGCAGGAAATTGTGCATCTCCACAGTGAATTCTGAAAGGAGCGTACAGTTTCACCACTGCAGACCCAGGAAAGCAAGGCTATGTGTGCTGCCGAGGCGGCTCACTGTCAGATGTGAGACTTCACCCCACGCGGTACCCAGGCTGCAGGGCTCGTCGTCAGAGCCTGATGTTGCTCTGGTGCCAGCATTTCCAACAGCCCAGAAACAAAAATTCAGGAGGCTGCTGGGATCTTGCTTGCATCCCAAAGGTAGTGCAGGAGCACATTTCTTAGGCTGCAGGGCATGTCAGGCAGCGCCCTGCGGGAGGGGCAGAGCAGACACTGCCCGGAGGGCTGGGAAGCCCCAGCAGCGGCTGCGGTTCCATGCACGCTGCAGAGCACGAGGAGCTCCGGCAGCTCTGCCTGAGCCGAAGGAGGCAGACGGGTGGGAGAGGAAGGGACATTTCCTTGTGGCATTGACTCCTGGTGGCATTCAGACTTCTGAGTCAGGGAAGGAGACCTGCAGCTTCGCCTCCTCCCTGGGATGGCTTGGTGCGGGAAGATGCTAGGATTATTCTTCCATTCAAAAATAGGATCCATGTGAACTTCTAGTGGTGGTGACATGCTTCTGCAGGCAGGCTTGCGATGGCTGGATAATCCCAACCACCTGGCGCAGGAGCCCGTGAGCGTGTCCGCACCACGTGCCCTGTTTGAGTGCTGTGCTAACAGTGTTTTAATCCTTTTCCATGCTGGGACATTATGGCAAAATCCACCTGCAGATTGTTTATCTTGTTTTGTTGTGAATAAAGATGCGGCCTTTAACTTCCTATGAATGTAGTGGTTTGGTTAATGTCTGGGTAACAGAGGGAGGGGATGGGGGCACGGCAGTGTTAATGGGAGAACAGCTCATTTATAGTTCCAGCATGCTTTATGACATCAAAAGAGCATTGAGAGAATGCTTGGGATAATGTTAATTAGGGCTCAGAAATAAATGCTTTGCTTCCTCATTAATTGTTATCACTTTGTTGTGCTCATTAGAAAGTGATTCCTAGCAAAGAGCTGCTAAAGGTTGTGCAACGTGGCAGGCAGTGTGCGACGTGCATGGAGGATGCCGGGCGGCCCTGGCTCCAAAGCCGTTCCTCGTGTGGCCGTGCCGGCACCGCGGCCTGCAGCAGAGCCCCGCTGCTCCGCAAGGGAGGTGGGCGACGCCTGCATCGGCCCTCACCAGAGCAGCTCTCCTGTCTCCGTTACACAACCTTGCAAGGAACAGTTCTCTTTTCTGTAAAGTTTTCTTGTCTCAGCCATTTCTGTAGATTAGATGAAAATGCACTTTGGAAAACTGAATAATAAAACTGTAGTGTAAATCCTT